>NC_051217.1:37767357-38067357 GCF_015220715.1 Pygocentrus nattereri | reverse complement strand
AACATTTTGTCATCGCTTCTGCAGTAGCTGTATGGAGCCGACGTTTGTTTTATCCTGGCTCTCTGTGAAAAGGGGCCATTCCTGCCAAACTGCATGTATTAATGACTATTTATTATTTTGCAGTGTAGTCGATATTTCATTTTCCAGAAACATGACACAAAAAGGGGCCTTCGGGCCCCCACAGAACAAATAGCCCCAGTTGGGTTGCTCATTATCAACTCAGTAACAGGCTAACAGAAATTAACCATGGAAAAAAGATACTTTGGTGTAATCTTTGCAGTTCTATGTTGTGGTAAAAATCAATTTCAAAATTACAAAAAAGTGCACGATCAATATAAATATTTATTCCAAACTGCTCATGCCTTTGGAGCCGAAGTAAGCTATATAAATGCTAATGTCACTCAATAGTACTGAGGTCCCACCAAGTCCAACCACCAAACCAGCCACCAGGCTCAACCACCTGCATTACTGATTCGCATCCAGCCAGCATTTGTAATTTATTGAACAGGCGCTACAACACTGTCCCTGAGCAAAGCTTACAAGATATCATGCCATTACAGCCTTAATGAGCTAATTAAACCCAGGATTTGGGATTATCTGATGGCGTCAGGTCACATAGGTGCTGCAGCACTTCTTCGTTAAGTGTAACATCCTCATTTGCCTGGGGCATTATTTCTTAGATCGGGCCTGAACGTGTTGTCTTAATGTGCACAGGGTGTTAATTAACCACTGCAGCTGAAATCAATCACAGACTTGCCGAAGGCTACAGAGACGGTACATGGAACACAGAGATGAGCACATCAACACAAAGCTCAGGAGAGCATCCCCAAAAGCTTCGGGCAGGTTCCACAGAGCAGCTCAGTCTAACATGAACCGCACACTGTATTTTTTATCGGTGGGCAAGGCTTCAGCAGAGAGACAACAGCGGCATAAGCGAGGTTAAAATGAGCTATTTTTGTCGCTCTTGTGCCGACTCATCTTGTGCTATTTCATATCATAAATATTCAAAACCTTCAGTTCGCTTTCATGGTGACCAATTAAGTAAACACAGCGCACTGTTTTCATCATGAAAAATCATAAACAAATAAAATTAGCACAGATCAGCAGGCATTCCATGCTAGTTTAAGCTGGTCTTGGCTGGTTTATGCTTATCTGGTGTTGATTTAGCTGATCGCTCAGTATGGTCATGCTGGTTGGCCAGCAAACCAGCGTCCAAAGCACAACATACGCCTGCTGTCGGCACAAAACCTCATTTCCCGTTTTTGACATAATTTTAAAATGTCTGTGGCTCTTTATATTGTGTGTACATTTCAAAATGAACTGACCAAACGAAACAGCCTAAAATTACTTGGGAAAAGTCTGGTTCCTTTGACTTGGATTGAAAATAAAGTAGGTTTTTTTCCTTCTCCTGTAAAGCTAGTATTTTGGAGATATGAGGTTTTGGTCAGAGAGCAGCGATATGCTGGTTTTGCTGGTTACCAGCCAGGCTGGTCTATGCTTGCTTTTCTATAAGGGATCATACAGCTTACAGCTTGTTAGCCACACTAGCCATGGAGCTCCAGTGCTGGTGATCAGCATAGACTTCCATTGACCTGCATACCAGCATCCAAAATGGTAGCTTTACAGAGCTTCTTTTCATTTTTCAAGGTACAAACAATGTAAATGTTCCCTTAAAAAGGTACAGCAGTGGTTTTAAGGTTCAGCTGTACACCTTAAATAACTGTTTGAGGGGAAAGATGCATATCAAAACCTCGTATCTCCAAAATGGTAACTTTACAGGAGAAGGAAAAAACCTACTTTACTTTTAATGTAAGCCAATGGAACCAGGCATTTTTGCAAGTCATTTTGAGTCATTTATTTTAGTCCGTTCATCATGATATTTACACACAATGTAAAGGGCAAGGCCTTTTCAAATTAGGTCAAAAACTGAAAAACATCAAAAATGGAGATATAAGATTTTCTTCCAGCAACAGCGATATGCTGGTCTGCGCTGTTTACTCTGGCCGGGAAACCAAACCATGTATCTAACATATGCTATATTTTAAACAGAGTTATAGCAGAGCTGAGCATCTGGTACTGATCTGTTCTGTGGTGTTTCTCTCTGTAGCCATGATTGGTAAACTTAACGTTAGCTTAGTTAGCAGGCTACAGACCCAGACAGCACCACACAACACAGTGGAGGTTTGATTCTGACTCACTACTGCTGACACAAGTAAATTAAAGTTGTTGGCCGGTGTTCAGACCGAAATCTGAAATCAAACCTGTTCTGTGGTTTTTGAGACTGCAGCGTTGTGGCTATGCTAGCGATAGCTTAGTTAGCATGCTAAAGGTCTCACACACCATAGGCCAGATTTCAGCAAAACGATGCTAAACTGACACCCATTTAAAGGATATCTGAGACGTCAGTGGTGGACAGTAACTAAGTAAATGTAATTAGTTACTGTACTTAAGTAGTTTTTCCATTTTGGGCGACTTTTTCCTTTCACTCCACCACATTTCAAAGTCAAATATCTGACTTTTTCCTCCACTGCATTTTGAGAAATCGAGAGTCGTTCCTTTTGGTTTTTGTGTGTATAAAAACGTAACATGTCAAAACAAAAGAAGTGCAAAGCAAGAGCACCAATGATGGAACTAACCTAACCTGTAAATAAACCACAGTATAGAAATATGTCCACATATGCAGTCGTGACTGGCGTGTTTCTTTTATTCTGAATTCATACAAACACTTTCATTTTATAGTAAATTAGTTTCAGTTAGTTTATGTTTATGAACAGAGACCTACAGATCAATACAGTAAAGGAAAACTTATTTGTGATCCTGAGTTTAAAGCAAGTTTTTATTCAACTTGTAACTAATTTACAAAGTAATCTTAAACTGAAACTTTGCTTGTGTGTAAAAAGTGATTTCAGAGCCACTCAGTTCTCCCTGATGGAAACTGTTTACCTTCAGTGTTTTGTGCTTATGATCATTTTAATAGACGTCACCGCCACTAATTAATGATGTTCTATTAAAAAACTGGTTTACCAAGAGAGACGCTGGAGGACTTTCACCTAAAATGAGTTCATGAAGAGAGTCTTGTTGCAAAAATTATAATAAGACATCAGAGCCATAATTACTCGTTTAGTACTTTTACTTTTAATACTTAAGTACATTTGAAGCCAAATACTTTTGTACTTTTACTCAAGTTGAGGTCTAGAGTAAGGAACTTCTACTTTTACTGGAGTATTATTTTACCTTGGGTATCTCTACTTTAACTCAAGCACATGGTTTGTGTACTTCGTCCACCTCTGATGAGCACGGGTGGAGTGAGTGGTGTTAGAGTGAAAGCCGAAACAGAATGTGCCCTTCAGTGCCAGCTGCTCGACTTTGCTACCTCAGAACTATTTAACGTTTAGCATTTGTTAGCAGATGGTCTGACATCCTTGCTAGGAAAAAAACAGTGTAGACCAGCATGACTGAACACCAGCAAAACCAGCATATCGTTGCTGTCGGAAGAAAACCTTGCATCTCCATTTTTTGCATTTTTCAGTTTTTGACATACTTAGAAAGTGTCTGTTACTCTTTACATTGTTTGTAAATTTTATGATGAATGGCCTAAAAGAAATTATCCAAAATGACATGGGAAAAATTCTGGTTCCATTGACTTACATTGAAAGTGAAGTAAGTTTTTCCCTTCTCCTGTAAAGTTACTATTTTGGAGATACAAGGTTTTCTTCCGACAGCAGCGATATGTTCTGTTTTGGATGCCGGCAAGTTGGTCAGCAGCAACGAAAGTTGACGTGCTGATCACTCTCAAAATTAACGTGATGTTTTCATGCTGGTGTGTCCAGCTAAACCAGAACCAGCTTTTTTTTTTCTTAGCCACCTCTGAGCTGCTTTCATACTTAGTTTTTCCCTCTTTCTATTAGTGCCACCAATCGGTCACCTCCCACACCACCAATTAGTGGCCCACCCAAAAATATATGTGGGTGGAATGTGTCTATTTAGCCATTCAGGTGTGGAATAGGAATCCGAAATCCAACATCCAACAGGGGTGGGGTCCCTCAACTGGTATATTGCTTGGGCCCTCCAGATGCTCAAAAACAACACTTACAGTACAGGCTAGGATAATACATTCTTACCAATAACATAAGCATGGTGTAGATCTGGTTGCGGAAGCTGGCCTAGTTTGAAAAACCTAGATTTCATTCTGTTATTCGTGAGGGGAAACACCTCCTCTGACGCGTTCTGTTTTGGCTCAGTCAGGGGGGCTAATTCATCTTATCTAATGGAGACTGAAAGATGTTCCCCGGCGCCCACCGGAGCAGAGCTGGGCCTCCTTCTCCACCCCCACAACGGCCCGGTGACAGCTCATTTGGGTGAAGCGTCTCGGTCTTGGGGCTTCTTCAAAGCATGCCTCTCCACGCGCGCCGTCCTGGGAGAGTCTGGCTCATTAGTATTCCACTCCACACGCCCCTTTTGTTTGATCCCGTAGAGAAGGGTGGGGGGTGGGGGGGTAAACCCAGGAGAACAGGGGGGGGACATGGTGGGGGGGCTTTTTATTTGATTCCTTTCGCCGCCTTTTCACGGGACCTTTATTGAAAACTGTTTGCGGCTGCTGTCGATACACGCATGGGACAGAGCCTTGAAGGACAGGGGGTACTGCACAAGCGTGCCAGGATATCGATGGAATAAAAACAATGCTATTTCTCAGCTTTGTGCTTTACTATAAGGACCTATATTTACATTTTATTTTACAAAAAAAAATCTCCTGTTTTTCATTTAAGTATATAAGTACAGGCCAATGAGCAACTGCAGCTTAAAAACACCTTTCGTGTCAAAATTACAGCGAAATCTTATTTATAATAAAGCCTTTAGACCCTGAACTGAACAGATCCTAGGTTGGAAACACCACGAGGACGGAACAAAGGATCATTAAAGGCTAGAACCTCCACCCCCATCCCACCAGGACATGAATCTTAGCTGTCAAACTCGGCTGCACACACCACAAAGAGAAGGAGGGAGGATTTCACAAGACAACATAAACAAATACCTGGAAAGGCCAATGTTACAAAAAACCCACACTTTTACGTCTTATTATATTAGGATTTATGTTCTGCTTCTTCACCGATCTAAAGGTAACATTTAACCGCACAGCGAAGGTAACGTTAAAGGAAACACTCGACCACATATGCTATTGTGGTTAACCATGAATGTGAGTGAGCAGGTACCAATTAGCTTGATGTTCTTTCCCTAATACCAAGTGGTGGTTGTTGGTAGGGCTGAAGGATTTGGGGACAGGATTTGATGGCAATTGTTCTGAATGATACTGCAATTTGTTTTCCTCAAGAAGAGCAACACATCACTTTGTTCAGACGTGAAGCCTGAACAGAGTCACGTTCTGTGTTATTAGGTTAAATTTCCCCACTTAAAGCTTCACCATGTAGACAAATATGAGATATAATAAAAACTGCAGCTCTTGCGATGTGAAATTTGCACTCATGCACTTCAACCTGCGGTCTACAGACTGGCTTTAACTGGGGTGGTACGCAAGTACATCTTCAGCGCCTTTAGTTAGGGAACATAACTCTACCATAATCCACTAAAACAGTATTTTTTAATTCAAAAGTGACTCCACTTTTCATTATCAGTTATAAAATGATACAAATATCAATGCTAAGGGAACAAAACCTCGTATGTCCGTTTTTGTCCTAATTTAAATGAGGCTACTGCTCTTTACATTGTGTGTAAATATCATGAAGAACGGACTAAAATAAATGACTCAAAATGACTTGCAAAAATGCCTGGTTCCATTGACCACCTTTAACCTCTGCAACTATAAAACACAGTACAGTCCTGCACAACTATCCCTTTAACCTAACGCAACTACATAACACAGTATCCCCTGCAAAGCTACACCTTATATGCTTCAGTGGTGGCTTTGGGCGGTCATTATATTTGCGTATCGCTGCTGTCAGAGCAAAACCTCGTATCTCCAAAATGGTAACTTTACAGGAGAAGGAAAAAACCTACTTTACTTTTAATGTAAGTCAATGGAACCAGATGTTTTTCCAAGTCATTTTGAGCCGCTTCTTTTGGTCCATTCATCATGATATTTACACACAATGTAAAGGACAACAGGTATTTTCAAGTTATATCAAAAACTGAAAAACAATAAAAATGAAGATACGAGATTTTGTTCCGACAGCAGCGATATATTTGGAATATTAGTACTGTCTGAAATATTCCTTTAATCTGTACAACAAAATATCATCTGCATGCCTTTAACCCTTACAACAATGCAATATGGGAGCGCTGGGCAATATGACTTTATATTATTATTGTGATCAACTGTCACGGTCCAATACAATTTGCCTTTCTGAACATATTCTGAATACTGTCAGTACTAGTGGAACACTGACCAGCTGCATGTTCCATTATAAAGACACCAAAATTAGCCCCGTTTAACTGGATTTAGTGCAACACACTATGCCAGATATTGAATAAAAATCACTGCATTCAGATTTTGATAGTGTTTTTAGTGTAGAACAGGTGTCTATATAAATCAATATTAATACTGTATCTTGAAAATCGTGATGTCATTGCTTACTGCAATCTATTTTTGCTGAATTGCCCACCTTTCCAGCCTTACCACGACAATCCCTTCAACCCTCCAAGAGGTGGTTGCTGGCTTTCTTCATATTAGCACATCAGAAACCTTGTATCTCCAGAACGGCAACTTTTCAGAAGAAGAAAAAACAATCGGAATGGTCAGTGCTAGTGATTCCTGACTGTTTCCATTGCTCTGCTCCACTCCCTGAAATTTTGATACGGTGAGAAGAAGAGCTGGTGCTTTGAAACTACATAAAAAAATGAGAAACAACAAAAATGGACGGTTTATTAGGAACATTAGCAGGGCTGAACTATCCCTTTAACCTGCACAGCTGCACAACAAAACCCCTGAACCCTAGAGCGGCACAGCACAGTATCCACTGCACAACCACCCCTTCAGCCCACCTCATTCTCCCTTCATCCCCTTCACCTGCAAAACTCCCTGAACTCCCCCTTCAACCTCCGCAGCCACAGCATCACCATCCATAGAAAAAGTAGCCCCTTCATCCGTGTGGACGCAAAACACGTCCCTCAGATTATGCCTAAAAACACGGTTCTTCAAGAGATTTTAATAAAGGCAATGGTTCTTTACAGAACCACGAATCCTACACAGAACCAGGATCTGTGCATGGTAAAATGATTCTTCAGACTAGACTAATGGAGAATGTCTTTACAGAACCAAAAAGCTCTGCTTTGGTTACGAAGTCAAGCTTGTGACAACAGAGGAACCCTTTCTATAATAAAACAGGTTCTGCGCAGAGCCATACACAGCACATGGCACATTTCCCATCAGTCTGAAGACCCATTTAAGAAAACTGGGGCTATATAGAAGTCATGGTTCTAAACAGAACCATTCTCTTTGCTGAAGAACCCTTGAAGAACCGTCTCTTTTTTAGTTTGCAGCACACTTAAAACGTGCAGTGTGTGTTTTCATGTTATATATATATATATATATATAATCGTGTCATGGAGTGTGAGGCGCATTCCTGCATATCACTGCGCAGTTTGGGTTAACATGCTGCAGATGCTGCTGCTGCTGCTCACCAGCCTCCGTCTGAAAGCCCACTCCTCCGGCTCCACGCAGCCTCCAGGCTCGGGCTCCAGCTCGCCCCCTGCCGGCGGTGCCCCCAGCGCCAAAGCGGTCAGGACGAGGTTGTGCTGCCGCTCTCGGAGCTCCTCCAGCTCCCACAGCCAGGCCACGCTGGCCTCCAGCAGCTCCTTATTGCGGCTCCGCTCGGCCGGCATGTGGAGGGAAATTCCGCGGTGCATGAAGGAAAACTCTCCCCCTCTTCCTCCTCCTCCTCCTCCTCCTCCTCCTCCTGCTCTGCGGGACCCCGCACTCAACAGCAGCTGCAAACCTCCTCGGTCTGTTTCGGCTTCAGGAGATCCAGAGAAAGCATCACGACTCCCGATCGCGCCGCCGCTGAGCTGATGTGCGGCTCTCCAGAAGAAGCGCAGCAGCCGAATCGCGCCACTCCGGCCTTTAAATCGCGCTGCGCTCAGCGCCCCCTGTCGGCACTCACGCGGCACGTCTCTTCTGCCATTGGACGTGAACTCTGAATCTCATAAATATGCGTGAGTAGCACATGAATATGCAACGAGACCCGACCACGACGATTCCTACAGGAATGAATAAATGGATGAACGAATGAGTGAATTAGTAAGGATTAAGTGAAGGAACGAATGAACGAGGGAAATGAAATCGTTCAATAAACGAATGAAAGACGGACTGAAGAAGAGAATCAATCTTTAAACAAATGAGCAAATAAATGAATTGGTGAGTAAAAAACGAGTGAGTGAGTGACTGAATGAAATAATGAATGAATGAATGAATTAATTAATTAATTAATGAATGAATGAACGAGGAATGCCGGAATCATTTAGTAAAAGAAAAAAAAGCATTAAACTAAACGATGCATGAGTGAATTAGTGAGTGAAGAATGAATGAATGAATGAAGGGAGGAAGGAACTCTTAAATTATATAATAAATGAACAAATGAAGGAATGAATATGTGAATCACTGAACAAATGAATGAAGTGAGTAAAAATAAGTGAGTCATTGGATGAAGAATGAATGAATGAATGAGGAACGCTTGAATGATTTAGTAAATGAAAAAAAGAAGGAATGAGTATATGAAGGAATCATTAAACCAATCAATCTTTGAGTGAATTAATGAGTGAATCATGTAATAAATGTAATAAATTAGCAAAAGAAGGAAGGAATATGAATTAATCATTGAACAAATGAACTACTGAATTAATTGGTGAGTTAAAATGAATGAATGAATGAGAGAGCACTCAAATCTTTTAGTAAATGAAGAGAAGGAATGAATGAGAATTAATTATGAAAAGATCGAATGACTATGAAGGGATGACTGAATAATTAGTGAGTGAAATGAATGAGTGAATGAAAGTATGAAACACTGAATTTTCAAATGATCTGAAGATGTTAATTAGACACCCGTGAGTCAGTAATTAGACTATTACAGTGAAAACGAGACTTAATTAGATTAATTAAGACTCATTTGCTTTGCCTGAGTAGGAGTGTGTTTCACAGGTTTTGTTTTTTTATCTAACCTTGCTGAACGCCTGTCTTTAATGGTAATGAGGTGGCAATTATTATTAAAACTGTTTTTATTTACATAATTCGTCATATTCACTATATTTCCCAAAGTATTCGCTCGTCTGGCTTCACACACGTATGAACTTGAGTGACATTCTGTTCTTAATCCATAGGGTTTAATATGATGTCGGCCCACCCTTTGCAGCTATAACAGCTTCAACTCTTCTGGGAAGGCTTTCCACAAGGGTTAAAAAGGTCCATCCATCCATCCATTTTCTAAGCCGCTTCTCCGTCAGGGTCGCGGGGGGGTGCTGGAGCCTATCCCAGCAGTCTTCGGGCGGAAGGCAGGATACACCCCGGATGGGTCGCCAGTCCAGGGTTAAAAAATTGTTCATGGGAATTTTGTCCATTCTTCCAGAAGCGCATTTGTGAGGTCAGACACTGATGTTGGACCAGAAGGCCTAGCTCACAGTCTCCGCTCTAATTCATCCCAAAGGGGTTCTCTGTCGGGTTGTGGTCAGGACTCTGCGCAGGCCAGTCCAGTTCTTCCACACCACCTCACTCATCCGTGTCTTTATGGACCTTCCTTTGTGCACTGGTGCACAGTCATGTTAGAACAGGAAGGGGCCGTCCCCAAACTGTTCCCACATAGTTGGGAGCATGAAATTGTCCAGAATCTCTTGGTGCTGAAGCATTAAGAGTTCCTTTCACTGGAACTAAGGGGCTGAGCCCAACTCCTGAAAAACAACCCCACACCATAATCCCCCCTCCACCAAACTTTACACTTGGCATATTGCAGTCAGACAAGTACTGTTCCACCAAACCCAGAGACATCCATCAGATTTCTAGATGGAGAAGTATGATTCATCAATCCAGAGAACACGTCTCCACTACTCTAGAGTCCAGTGGCGGCGCCTCACACCACTGCATTCGATGCTTTAGATTGTGCTTGGTGATGTAAGGCTTAGATGCAGCTGCTCGGCCATGGAAACCCATTCCATGAAGCTCTCTACGCTGTTCTTGAGCTCATCTGAAGGCCACATAAAGTTTGGAGGTCTGTAGCAATGGACTCTGCAGAAAGTTGGTGACCTCTGCGCACTGTGCGCCTCAGCATCTGCTGACCCCACTCTGTCATTTTACGTGGCCGACCATTTCATAGCTGAGTTGCTGTCGTTCCCAATTGCTACCACTTTATTATAACCAGAAGTTTTTACAAGTTATTTTGGGCCATTTGTTTTGGCCAGTTCATCATGAAATTTACACAAAATGTAAAGGACAACAAGCATTAAAAATTATGTCAAAAACTGAAAAACGACAAAAGGGAGATACAAGGTTTTGTTCCAACAGTAGATTGTATGTATATGTGTGTGTGTGTGTGTGTGTGTGTGTGTGTGTGTGTGTGTGTGTGTGTATATTAGGTACACTTTGCTAGTAAACGACCCCCTTTTGCCTTCAGAACTGCTTTAATTCTTCGTGGCAGACTTTCATCAAGGTGTTGGAAACGTTCCTCAGAGATTTTGTTTGGTTATTTGAGTTCCTGTTGCCTTTCTATCATCTGGAACCAGTCTGCCCATTCTCCTCTGACCTCTCACATCAACAAGGCATTTTCATCCACACAACTGACCGCTCACTGGATATTTCCTCTTTTTCGGACCGCTCTCTGTAAACCCTAGAGATGGTTGTGTGTGAAAATCCCAGTAGATCAGCAGTTTCTGAAATACTCAGACGAGCCCGTCTGGCACCTACAACCACGCCACGTTCAAAGTCCCTTAAATCCCCTTTCTTCCCCGTTCTGATGCTCGGTCTGCACTTCAGCAAGTTGTCTTGACCACCTGTACATGCCTAAATGCATTGAGCTGCAGCCATGTGATTGGCTGATTAGCTATTTGTCTTAACAAGCAAATGAACACCTACCTAATAAAGTGACCAGTGAGTGTATATAGCTGCTGTCAGAAGAAAACCTCATATCTCCATTCTTGATGATGCATAGAAACTGCAACAAAGCTCAAAATAAGTAAATTAACTAAATAATAATAATAATTCCAAACAATGCCTAGATTTATACTCACCGAGCTCCACTTATAACAAAAGTTCTACAGTTACAGGCTGTCGACCATCTGTTTCACTGCATACTTTGTTAGCCCCTTTTTATCCTGTTCTTCAGTGGTCAGAACCCCCACAGGACCACCACAGAGCAGGTGCTATTAGGGTGGTGGATCATTCATCATTCTCAGCACAGCAGAGACTCTGAGGTGGCGGTGGTGTGTTAAGTATTGCCTCCTGCCTATAAGCTTTCAGTTAAGTACACTACCACAGAGCTAAAGGCCTGCCTTTAGAAAAGTCTATTTGTTTACAGTTCAAACAAAGTTTGACATCAGTGACACATTTTTCAACATTTAACGTTTAAATCTACATTCATTACAGATTTACTTGCACTCATCACAGGAAACCTGTCAAAGAAACCTGCCGCCACACCTCCAAAGTTCAGTCTTAGAAGTTGGTTCCATTTTTTGCTACTTGCGACCCGTTTAATCTACTTGCATTTGAACAAATATCTTAAAAAGGAAGGTTCTTCAAGGGTTTCTTAGTAAAGATAATGGTTCTGTATAAAGCTATGACCACTCAAAGAACCATTTGCATGTAAAGAACCACTTAAGCATGCAAAGGGGTTCTTTAAATATTCATAACTCTATATAGAACCATAGTCTTTACTAAAGAACCCCTGAAGAAGCATCTTTTTTTCTTTTTTTAAGAGTACTTGTATCTATTGGCAGTTTTCACTGGAAAATTTCTGGTCCCACTTTATATCAAGTGTCTCTAATAACCGTGTAGTTACATGTGAACAACATATGCGACAACAATGTAACTACTAATGATTTAGTCACTGTTACAGATGGATTACAGATGTACACCTTATGTAATTACACAAATATATCAGCTTCAATTTGGCCTCATGTAATTACACAAGTGTATCAAGTGTAACTGGATTACCATTCCATTATTACACAGTATCCACACCACAACTACACAGGAATGGGCCAAATCATCAGTAGTTACATTGTTGTTGCATGTGTTATTCATGTGTAACTACACAGTTATTAGAGACCATATAAAGTGGGGCCAAAACTTTTTTTGGATCATAAAAAAAGCCTTTATTTCTGATTCACACTGACTTTTACATACCATTTCTCACTTTCTCATGATAGTTTCTCTTCTGATACTGTGTTATTTCTCCGCACTTAACACTGAACACACAGGCATTGTGAAGAACACAGACCATGTATTTTTTTTCCCAGTGTATTTTTTTTATTATTCAACCTTTCTAATTCACATACATCAGAAAGCCACTCAGTCTCTATCAGGCAAAGTTGTGGGCCGAACGAGAATCTGCGCACAGCGCAGCCTCGCTGCCCAGGTCAGTGTCCACTGCAGATATACACTACGTATACATACAGTGCATATGTACTCATATATTAAGTATAAATCTAGCCTTCTGGTCTAGAGATCTAAACAGCTCTAAAAAATAAATTAAAAACAGGAAAAAGAAACAAAAAAATGTACATTAAAGATCCTTTTTCTGCTACACAGGTTAAATGGTGGGATGCTAAAGTAGTTCACACATCTGTGAAATCAAGCGGTAGGTGGTCGAAAAAAAAAAAGGAAAATGATGTGGCGTTGTGTAAGTGCCGCTTGGATTTGTTGCCTGCAAGGATGCGGTTGCCATGTCAACAAACTGTCAATCACGCCACTGCAGCACACAGCTACAGCAGCAGCGATGTCAAGAGTTTGCGTTACCATGGACACTGCATTCCTACATCACTAATGTTCTGATCTAGACAACTTTTCTCTAATACAACGCATTTCACCTCTACGTAAAGACGGCCCAGACTTTGACTGGCAAAGTTGATTGAAGTCGTTTGTTTTCAGGAACAATCATTCAAGTCGTTCAGTTTCAAATCAAAGTTGGTGTCTTTTTGGTCAAACACACCAGAGGGAGTGGTCATTTTTCAAGAACAGAAAGCAAACTCATGCACACATCTGTGAAATGAGTACAGCAGATCTGACTGACAGTAGAATCAACACAACAGTTGACACACTTGGAAAATTTCTTCATGTATCATTCAGACGACACATGGAGCGAAAAGAAAAACAAAAGAAAAAGGAAAAGAATTACAATCCTCTCCATTCATTTGCATGTATGTGCACACAAACACACAGACACAAGGAAGAATTCAATGGCAGAACTGATTCCATTTGCAGTGATGATAAGATTTACGAGTTGGTGCAACTAAAACAACAGGTTTCAATTTCAGCACATCCGACAGAAACGGCAGCAAATTCTCCAGTGTACGCAGGCAGTGGTCAGTAGACCTTCAAGAGTGTTCATTTTGTGAACTTGGACCTGTAGGTCATTGTCATGCCCAAATAATTCATTCTGGATCTAAGCTGGTTTTCTCTATGGGAAAAATCAACAGAGTTTTGGGGGGAAAAAATGTTCCAAGCTTTGCCGTGTGTACATTTTTCTTCTGAATCCTCTTAATTATGAGGTTAATTATGAACGTTGTAAGTGCAAATTAACACTGGAGCACTTAAACTGACATCGTAAGACAGGGGTGCACAACTCCAGTCCTGGAGGGCCAGTGTTTGCAGTTTGGAGGTTCTCCCTAAAAGACACACATTAAATCTGGCAATTAACAGATGTGTTGGAGTAGGTAAATCACCAAACTTGCTGGACACTCATCCCTCCGGGACCGGAGTTGTGCACCCCTAATCAAAATACCCCACACAAACCAGCAAGCTTGGCCAACAGTGGTAGTTGAGTTGCACTGGCAGTGGCAGCCTCGAGTCTGAGTAGGTAATGTTATAGAATAAAAGTTTAATAGGTAGCCAAGCCTGTCGATTTGCTCACTTAGTTCGCTACGTACCCAGATAGTGAGCACATGTTGATCCGCTGGCTTGATATACTGTCCTGTATACAAGCTTTAACTAGTTTTTAATCTCCTCAAACAAACGAACACAGACTTTTATTTTGGAAAATAAATGAAGACAAATGTTACAAACAACTGAGGAAGGAAAATAAGTAAACTGGACTGTAAATGGAAAACGAGCGATGATAAGTGGAATTTTGCTTAATGCTCCTCTTAACCACCGGTGGTCCACCCAGAAAATGCTGAGCAAAATGCAAGCGGACCACCAGCTTTGCCATCAGGGGACCAACAGTTGTCCACTATCCTCTTGCTATCAGGGTAGTGAAGTAATACATAATAAAATGAAATCAGGCACTGGCTAGATCCCTGGATTCGGGAACACTGGGACAATGTGGCCTGTGATTATTTTGTATGTAGTGCACGAACATTCACATCCTGTCATGCATCCTGCCAGCTCTGAGAGACACTTGGACTCCATCTCCCAGAATCCTCTGAATATCACATGACTCCTAACCTCGAATCAGCGCTCACAGTCACCAAAATACTAACTCTGTACACCTGTCTTGTTGTCCTATGACCTATGTAGTTTAGTATATAAGACTGGTTGTGAGGTATTGTGTCTTTCTTGATCTACTGAGTGGTCTTCTATGTATATTATCTTTCCTGTGTATGACCATATTTTGCCTGACCCTTTTTGGACTGCCTTCTGTTATGTTTGTCTTTTTGTGTTTGATGTCTTTTTTGGATTTGACCTACGCCTGTTTATTGGCCACGAACCTGGACTGTGATTCTAACAGTAAGGCCTCTTTTTCTCCTTTGAACTGGAAGCGTCTGAATCCTTCTGGGATCCAAGAACGCATCCAAGCCTATAAGCAAAGTTACATCAGGAACAATTACAACTGGTTAGCTAAGTATCTAACAGGATACACTGTTTACTCAGCAGAAAACTCATAATGAATCGACCTGTGACCAAAACACGTCTTGCTGGTAGGCTTTATTTCATTCACAAGTGGGAAAAATCCACACGTTTCTACTTTTTTCCAGGATAAAACACACATTTTTCCTCCATTTTAAAAATGAAATTTAAGCTGGAGATGTGACGCTATTACCAGTCAGGGAACATAGTGAACAGTCAGTTCTCACTGTTTTTATGGTGCATTGAGGGAACTTTCAGGGAAAACAAGCTCCACTATTTTGACAATGAGACAATTCCTTGGGCAGTACCCAAACTACTGGGGAGCTCTTTGAGACACACCCTTTCTTTTATGCAATGTTATTGATCTGCACAGGAGTGCTAGCTTGCTTGAAGCATGTGTGTAGCATTATTTCAAATCCTCAACAGCCTTGCAATTTCAGGGATCCAGTCACAGGACAAAACATCGGCTTTGAAACAGTGACTTTGACCACAGTGCGGTGGTGATTTCTGAAGCTCATTTTCACCATAGAGAAAACCGGCCTAAACCTGGACATCCTAATATGGGCATAACGCCTACTACAGAATGTCACAGATCTTCAGAGGTCTATTCGGTCAATGCTTTAAAGTTTTTTTTTTTTTTTTTTTTTTTTTTTTTTTTTTTTTCTTGTAGACCATGAGAACAAATACAGTAGAAAATGTGGAGGAACACCTCAAAAAATAAAAAATAAAAAATCAGCAGGTCATCAACTTGCAAAGCACACCAGTGGAGTAAAAGTCTGGGGCCTCATTTCAGAAACATTCGCAAAGATTTGAGCATGAATGATTATGAAAATTCACAAATAATGAATTATAAAATGTGAATGTGACATGAAAATGTGCACAGATTTCATAGCAACCATCCCAGTGTCCTCCTGGCATTAGAAGTGTGCGTTTTGTTGAACATTGCATCTTTATAAATGATTTTCTGAGTAATAAAAACCAAGAAGTACATTTTAAAAACGAGGCCCCAGATATCAGAAATTTCAGTAACTGTACACATGAAACATGGGATCCACACCAAATATTAAAACAAAAAAGAAGGAGAAAAGTCTACTCAAAGTAACTTTGATTTGCCTCTTTTTTTTCCCCAATTTTAGCACTCGATTCAAATAAGTCACGCAATTCTTTTGAATTCCCAGCCATGAAATACACAAAATACTTTCCCTCAGTAACATACTCTCAACAATACAGTGCCCCTTTGCCACACATAGGCTCTCCCTCACGCTTTTGACGAGAGTACGTAAAGTGCTTTTGTCTCTTACGTCCATTTCACACATGCATTCTTAGACTGACCTCAGGCGTCTTTTGCATCTGCACGTGAAAATCAATGGAATATCTATAAATACTATATTTGGTTCAGGCTAAGTTAGTTGCCCTTTTGCATTTACCATCACGTGTGCAATATTTCTCAGACAACACATCGACAAGCGAACAGAAGCATTCAAATCAGGCCGAAGCACAGAAAAGGCACGCGGCCTTAATCGAGATGAGCTCGGAGGGAGTGTCGGACAGCTGGTGCCTCTTTGCTCATGAGCACGGTGATCGGGATATTCATACTGAATGCCTGACCGCTTTAAATAGGAGTTGACAGTTTGGGTCGAGCCAAATTGTGGCTCTGGGAGTTTCCAGCTAAATTGTTCTTTTCAAGCTGTTCTTTTCAGGCCGAAACCGATTCACAAATCCAACTGAATCCCTTTTGCAACATCATTGCAATCCTTTTGTCCATGTTATAGGCTGAAGACTTCAAATAGAATCCCAATGATAACCTGAGTCTGACTCCAGAGACCTGTCCAACAAAGCAAAATCAGCCAGCCCACCTAAATCTTTTGATTTTCTGCTTCATAACAGATACAACTTCAGCTGCACACCTAACCTGCTCCAGGGCTGCTTAATGCTGTGTTCGAGTTAGCTTGGAAGTCGGACCCCAGAGCTTGGAATGATGTCAGGCTATGTTTACACAGCAGGTAAAAGTGGCCCAAATCCGATCTTTGTCTTCATATGTGGCACAGATGTGTGTCTGTGTGTCAGTGTAAACAGCAAAAGACACACTGAATCTGACATTTTCAATTCCGATTTGAGACGCTTTCACACGTGGTACTGAAATCCGATCCGTATCCGATCTGCAGCAATGCGACTCAGTCTGAACAGCCAGGTCGGATTTCATGTCAATCCAGCTCGACAATCGTTATCGTTTCATGCTGCTGAGACTCAAACATTTAGGCTGATGTTTTCGTAGAAAAAAGATTAGAAGAGACTGATCAAAACCGCTCCGTGTTTGAAGAGGTTTGGAATGAAACGGTCGAACGCGGCCAGAGGAGGCCGAGGCTGCAGTGCCAGAGAACAATTTAAAGAATTTGAGGACATGAACCGAAGAAGTGGCCGTGGCCGAATAACGTGCCCTTCCTATGGCAAACTTGAACACGCTGTGGATGATGAGCCCAGCTGTCAATCATTGGAACTTCATAGTCGGTCATGTGATGCTGGCCAAAATGAAACTGAACCTTCCGGGCGCAACTGGCATTCGTTGACCGTCACGATTGTTTACCTCTGGACGATCCACGTGAAACATTGTTTTTTTGCACATACGGGTCGGTTTAGGAGCTGATCTGTTCAGACTGATCAGATTTAAAAGACATTGTGAACAGCCAAACAAAAGGCTATGAAGCTACAAAGTGGAAAGGCCTCCAAGAAAGCAACAAGCCAGCCAGGTAACATTAGAGACATGAGTGAATTTCAATGTTCATGATATAATCACTGAAGCTTTGCTGTCAGCGCTATAAATTTAACCAATGAATATGTCGACTGATCTAACACAAACCTCAATCAAAAGTAGAGCAGCGGTGTTTGATTACTGTTGAAGGCGTGAGCAAGTCAGCCATGTTGATTTGACTTCATATGCTGAGCAAGGTGTTTCCTAGGAATTCCTAACATGAGGATGTTTTCTGTTTTTCCGAGAATGAGGTGAGAAATTCCGAGTTAGGAGCTTCAGTCAAATACAGCATTAGGTCTGCATACTAAACCATATTTTGACCAATCAGGGACAGCCTTCTAGTGGAAGTGGACCCTTCTGGTTCTTTTCGTATCACTTTTTCTTCTCCTTTGTGACGATCATGAGAAAAAGATCACTTTTCTCCCAAAAAAAACAAATCATACTTAGAAAACAAGAATATAAAGAAATTATTGCTTGAATGTGCACTGGTGAACTCAAAGTAAAGGACACCTTCCTGACTTTCCGGATAGAAATTCCCAGATGAGTGCATTTTTCCTAGTCGGAGGTCAGAAATTCCGAGTTACGATCTTGAGTACAGCGCAGCACTGGTCAGCAATCCTGCCTAAGTTGAATGTGCTTTGTTAGACAGGCCGGAGGACTTCAGACTCACTTCCCGAACTGAATCCAATTGTATATGCAGGAGATGAGAAGTTCACTTGACTCAATCAGTGAGTTGAACTGAACATTCGATTCATCTAAATGGACAGTTTGAAAGAATCGGTCTGGTAAACTGAACTTCACATTACTATTTACAGCCCTTTCAAGCCAGCTTGACCTGTGGACACAGGCGCTCGCTGGCCGGGAAAGAGAAAGGCTGCCTGGCTTTTTATGCCAGACACGAAAAACAGAGTGGAATGGTTTGAAACCCCTTCAGACACTTACGCAGATGAACACACACACAGTATTCACGTACTCTCTCATTCACACACGCACACCCACACGTCACAGACGTGTGCAGATGCGACGCAGAAGAAAACGCTGTTCTTCTTCCTGACTAGTGCTTCGATACGTTCCTCACATAGATAAATTAACAATAAATATCTACAACTCCATATATATATATATATATATATATATATATATATATATATATATATATACATATACATATACATACATATATATATTTTTGTATAAATATGTTGAAATATATATTCAATTCTCAAATAAACTATATATTTCACATATATTCATATAATTTGTCCACTCTTTAAACATTTTCAAGAGAGATGATCACAGTTTAGTAAGCAAACACTGTAATAAAAAACAGGGGTTCTAGGCTGTCCGGCTGCGGTCTCCCTTTACTTGCCATAACCTCACTTTCTGGTTGCATGCCATGCATGTTCCTCAGTTATTCTTATTATATTGTATCTTAAACCAAATATAACATGACTGGGTGAATTAATGCCAATTTTTTGGATTCTAGCCAATCCTTCCATTTCTTTTGTTTGCTTTTTTTTTTTTTTTTACAGAAAACGTTGGCTGGACCAGTGCACTTGGTCAGTGGAGGCCTCAACAATCTGCACTGAATGGTATTCAGATACATCTAGGCGCCAAGGCAGCTTGTCTAGATTTGATCCATCAAATCTGCCAATTTTTCAACATTTCTACACGTAAAGAAAGTCTTTCCGAGGTTTCATCTGAAATGCTCTGTTCTAGAGAAACTTACTCCGACTTGTTTACAGTGGTGGTGATAGGAACCAGACATCTGAAGCCGCTAAAAGCGACCTCAGGGAAAGTTATTGCAAGAAACGGCAGTGAATGCACTGCCTGATGCTTGATAGGATAGCTTTAAAAACTGGTTTTGGCCTAAAATGTGGTGGAGTAGGGCATCATAAGGCAAAGAGAAGGCATGAAGACTGATTTTTTTCAGAGTAACCACTGTTCTACCATTGTCAGTGTAACATATCGTTACTCCAAAATAGTAACTTCACAGGAGAGGGCAAAAATAGTCTTTGCTTTCTATGTACGTTAATGGAAAGATGTTTTATTCTAAGCAGTTTTGGAGAATTTCTATTGGTCTAATCATCATGAAATCTTCAAACAATGTAAAGGACGGCTGCTGAGCTCAAATGATGGAGAAAAGTAAAAATACATTTTTTTTTTCCATTGGACAGTGACGATAAATCTCAGAGGTTCATTGGTCATTTTGGATATGAAATTAAATGGCTATAGTTGTATTATATATACCATAACCCCAGGTACCTATCACCCTTGTGAAGAAGACAGTAAGTTTCTCTATTTTACATTTTTCACGACAAACCACTCGAAATGACTTTGTTTACACCTCAACCGTTAAATAACGCAGGTGGGATTCCTCATTAATATTATTCTTAATTTATATGACACATCAAGTCCCACTATCACTGCTTCCTTAACACAAAATGCTTTAGACGTTTTCTCCCTGAATAACTCAGTAAGACTGGGAACAACAGGACCATAGTTTGGGGTCAGGTGGCACTGGTCTGCTTGGAGTGTGCAAAGGAGCCACCAAGGAACCGTTCTATCTGGTCCTAAAGGTTTCTTCAAGAAAAATTCACTCTTCATCATGTCTGGAGGGCTCAATAAAGCACCTGTGAATGGCATGGTCAATTGGAAGACCTCTGCCATTTAGTCTAAGTTCTATGTTGAACCACAAAGAAATTTCTAGAACTGGTTAAGGATTCAAGGCACTTCACCAATGTAGCGCTGCCTTAGCTTATACCATTAATGTCTGTCGTTCTTGATCAATGCCAAGTTAACATGGTTCTTCAGACAGCCAAGAACCACACAGTCATTAAAAACAAAATATCTTTCAGGTGCAAACCTTTAAACCCCCTTTTCTTTAAGATTATAGTGCTTCCAAAAAAGCGATCTTACAAGAAAAGGGACACTGCAGCCTTAGTGTCAGGAAATCCAGAGTGCCTGGAGGCTAGAAGAAGACATCATTCGCCTTGTCCTAATTCAAAAGAAAAGGGGTCAAACCGCTTTGCTTGACGGACAAGAGGATAAAGAAGAATCTCTTAAAAAACACCTCAAAACATGCTCTCCAGTCTGCTTCTTTAAACCATGGCTTATCTGTTTTTATAGCGACTGCTAACAGTAAGCGATCGCCAGCAGCTAAAGACTGCTAACAGTACCGTGTCTTCAGAAAACTAAAGGCAGAGCTAAAGAGGGGGAAATGAAAGAGAAGCGTGTCAGGCTTGGTGGAACTTTCTCAGGTAGAGCCTGACTGCCCATCGGTGTCCAGTGCTGGTTCTAGTGCTCGGTTCTCTGTTGAGATGGGCAGCCAATGGTCCCCTTCTCTTTCTTTGCTGTTTTTCCTCTCATTTCTCTGCTTGGCAGGACTCAAATGCTCAAACACAGTTTGGCCCCTGTGTTTCCTGCCTCTCTCGGTCTGGTATGTATGTTCACAGACACACACACTCACTCACTCACACGTGGCTCTACATTGCACGGTGCGCCCTGGTGGCCTGGAGGGGAAGAGCAGCTTCAGTGGTATCGACTCTGCTTCTCGTCCGAGTCCGAGCCAAAGTCTCTTAAAGTCACTCCCCTCTGGAGACTCAGCAACGAGTCTTTCATCTGCGCACATGCACAAAACACAAAACACAAAACAAGCAATAACGTCAGTGAACATTGTGTATTTTGCAGCAGAGATGTTCCCAAGATCATTCCTGTGGGTCCGAGTCCAGTCTCGAGTTTAATTAAGTTTACTGCTACTGAGTGCTGATTGGTTGGCAATACTGCTACTGAGTGCTGATTGGTTGGCATTACTGCTACTGAGTGCTGATTGGTTGGCATTACTGCTACTGAGTGCTGATTGGTTGGCATTACTGCTACTGAGTGCTGATTGGTTGTCATTATTGCTATTCAGTGCTGATTGGTTGTCATTATTGCTATTGAGTGCTGAATGGTCAGCATTACTGCTCCTGGCCTCTTTCTTTCAAATACCACATTCACCCTACGTAGCATTCGGGACTCCAATCCCCCTCTCTGGGATGTAAGACTGAATGTGTTCTGTACCTGGTCCAGCAGCAGCACTGAAGACTTGATTATTTCTCTCCACTTCTGTAGCTCAGCTTCATGGAAGCGCTGCTGAGACTCCAGGAGCTGAGCCCACTCCAGCTGCGTCTGTGGTAACTTACTGCAGGCAAACACATTCAATTTTAAATAGTAGTTACAATGATTAAAACGCAATTCCACCTTTAAAAAAGCATAATTCCTTCATTGAGATGTAAAGAAAGTCATTCAGAGAGGTCTGATGTAAATTGGTTCATTGAAGAGAAGGTTATGGACAGTGGTGGTGGTGGGAACCAGGCGGCACAATGTCTACAACACAAATACCATGCAAAACTAGTAAACCTACATGTGTCTGCATCTTCTGAGTTTTGAGATGTAATGTTTATGATGGTAAAAGCTGTAAAAGTTTTAGGCCAGAATTTTATCACAAAACTATTGTAAAGTAACCTGTTGTATAAAGTATTGTATTTATAGCTGCTTTGCATTGTAACGTTTTGTGAGGATGTTTTTAGAGGCATTAAACCAAAAACCTGGTTCCAGTCTCCATCACTGCGAATAATCCTGACCCGGTAATTTTCTTTAAAACGAAGCATTTCACATCAAACCACTCTGAATGACTTTGTTTTGTGATCTTAACCATTTAATTATGCAGAAAATAGTGGCATTCAACTTAAAGGTTAGGGCTGGGCGCCTAAAATTCGTATAACCTACAGATCAGAATAAAATGATCATATCTCCCTTTTTTGTTTTTACATAATTTAATAAAGTCAAGAGAACCAAGAAAAAACAGCCCAGAACAACTTGGACTAAAATCTTAAATGTTATGAGGAAAGTTAAGAAGTTACTGTTTTTGGAGGTACAAAGTTTTATTCTGACAGTGATGATATACTTAATACATGTGAGACACATTATTATATAAAATCTAAAAAAAATCAGGCACCTGAAAAGATTAGAATGAAAAAAGCAATTTATCAAAGCATTTATTTGCTCATAAAATAAAATATAAAAACAAATACAAATAACATTCAACGCGTTTGCTGAACCATTTGCAAACGGCTCCTCATTATCATCCAACACCTGGTTTGGCTGATTAATACTTCATTATGTTAAATTAAATATGCTGGTGATGGAATTTAATAAATGGCTGAGGTCATCTAAGAGATATCTGGAACCAAACTGTTTTTCAAACTAACTCACAAGATCTCAACCACTATTTTTGGTACTTTTTACTGTATTTATGTTTATTTGCACTTATGCTAATGATATATGGTATTTTTACAAGCCTTCAGCAAAATACTTCCAGTAGGTAGGGACATATTATATTATTAAAGCTTCTTATGCATATATATTACATATGATACATATTACAATTATATATAGGTGCGTACATGTTGTCCCTTTTGGACGCTGTCATTTTTCATTTAAATACATTTACATTATTTGAATCTAATAGACAAATAGAAATGGTCAAAAACAACAGAGTTAAATCTTGTTACACTGTAAAAGTGTTGTTTTCCTTCTCCTGTAAATGTACCTTTTAGGAAAAACAAGGTTTTGTTTTGACCTTAACAGTATAAATAATACATATGAGATGTTTGTGTGACCCAACATCCTGACAAGATGTAAAGACATGAGTGTGTGTCTGCATTATACACGCTGCACTATACACACTGTGCGGTATATGTACCTCTTGTCTAAGCGTAGGCCTTGCCAGGTCATTAGGCTCTGTGCAGAATACTCCAGCATCCACAGCTTATAGAACAGCATCATGTTCAGAAATACCAGCAGCACCAGACTAAAGGGACCACACACACACACACACAACCGGTCACACCACCACCCAAAGCAAAACCGACCAGAAAAAAAAAAAACATCAAAGAGAGAAAGAAGCAATTAAAACGCTGGGAAACAGAAGACGAGTCAGCGAGAGAAAGCTTTAAGATTGTCAGTGAAAACACTGGGAGTCTATTTATCTTAAGGTTCTTTTCCTGGCCGAATGAATTGAAAACGCTACGATTAAAAGCACTTTAATTACGCAATAAAGGTATGTACCTTATGCAGATCCTAAGGCCAGCCAGGAGACAGACAAAAAAAAAAAGACAAACACAAAAATTGCATTAATAGAAACATAACCAGAAGAATTGTCAATGCAAAAAGCACATTAATGGAATAAATTCACTATAGGCCGAAAGTTTGGAAGCAACAATAACTTTTTAAAGGTATGCATGAACAATGGATTTTTTTCCCAAAATATATAATAGAACTAAAGAGTTTGGACTAAACTAGGGCCATTTGAACTCCTCAGAACTTAAAAACAGTGAGTCTGTGAAGTTAATTAGCTGAGCTTTGTACTGTCAGCAGCGCGGCACTGACCCTCCTTGTCCACTGTGCTCTAGCCTTTAGACGGCTGCAGTAGTCTTTGATTCCTCATTGACTTCTACTGAAATTCTGACTCATCCTGAGACTCAATGTCTTACTAATGATGCTTGAGTTTTCACAGACACTTTCTATGAACATCATTCGTGACTCTTCACAGTGTATTCATAAGGCATTATAAATGTGCCTATGAATATTTCTGAACATGCATTACACATTATCTCCATGTTTATTACACACACTGCAAAAATAACACCGTAGCAAGCGTAAACATCTTAAATGTAATCAATAAATCTAATATTTTTTATTATGAGGCTGGACTGTGGGAGGAAACCAGAGAACCCGGAGGAAACCCACACAGACACGGGGAGAACATGCAAACTCCACACAGAGAGGACCCTGGCCACCCGACCGGGGAATCGAACCCAGGCCCTCCTTGCTGTGAGGCGACAGCGCTACCCACCATGCCACTGTGCCGCCCATAATGAGAAATATATATATATATATATATATATATATATATATAGAGACTACACTTAAGATGATTACACTGGCTACCTGAATAGTGCATGTAATGCTTTATAAGTAGTGTTTATAACACATTATACAGTCAGTGCCAGAGACATTCATGCATTATAACAAGCAAATCTGCCTACTCATAAATGCACTCTGAGCCATGCCGTGATTTCTTATATGAACTTATGTCTTATATCAGTCTGGAGTGGAATATTAATTGCTTGATTTATAATGTTTTTGCAACCTTAAAATTCAAAGTCAAGAATTTATGCACTAGTAATTATGGCTATAGATTATTTTTGATAATCAAATGATATAACAGATGACTGAGAGATGAGCATAACATTTGTGTTGGTTATTGGCAAACTGATTGAAAATTAGAGATGGCATATCAGTATCACTGGGTATCAGGCTGACTTCAGCAGGTTTCATTCTGTTTGTATCATATTTCTACTTAAGATTAGGTAAAATATTAAAACTTTAAAACAATTGCTGCTTGTTTCCGTACTTTTGGCCTGTAGTGTGATCGTGGCACAAATGGAACAGCAAGTGAGTGTCAGATATGAAATGAGAGAAAGTGAAAAAGTTGAACAAGAAAGGAAAAAAATGCCCAAGTGAGAGTGAAAGAAAGGAGGTGTACTTACACAAAACTGATAATGAGCAGCAGTTTGGAGATGCTGCAGAAAGGCCCGCCTGCAGGGCTGTGTTCAGGTGACTGTCTTGTTTGGGTGGAGCCTGTTTTAAAAAAAAAAGCAAAAACTTAAAATACATAAAAAGTAGAAACATTTTGAGAAAACAGTCATACTATTTAGAGAAAAATTAAGAAAAGTCTTATTATTTCAAGTCGCAACATTGTGAGAAAAAAGTTGTAATATTTCAAGAAAAAATGTGTAATATTTAGAGAATAAAGTTAGAATATTTTGAGAAAAAAGTTTCAATATTTTAAGGAAAAGTCTTACTATTTTGAGAATTTTTTTTACTATTTTGAGAAAATAAGTTGCATTATTTCAATAATAAAGTCATAAAAATAAAAAATAAAAAAGTCGTATTATTTCAAGAATAACGTAATATTACAAGAAAAAAGTCATAATATTCTGAGAAAAAATAATATTTGGAGGATGAAGTGGGCTAACTGTATCATTTATATGCTCGTGTGAATGTAATTTTGACCTGCCACGTGTTTGATCCGCTGGATGACCTCCTCGTCGGTGGGTGTAGTTACAGGGCTGAGTGTTTCTTCCAGATGTGGTGTGCGCAGATGTGGAAGAGGCCTTTTTCTCCGCCTCAGGGTGGAGCTCTTCAGTGCTTTAGCTTTAGGAGACGGCCTGTGGGACTCTAACAGACTGTCCTCTGCTTTCCCCAGCTCGAGCTCTGCACGATTGAAGGGGGTGATTAAAGGAAAATTCTAATTTACACTACAAAATTGATTTCACACTTATCCCAAATGCAGTCAATTAGCCAAGACATGTTAGATATTTACTATCCAAACTTCTCTAGTGAAGTGGTTCAGTGCCAAAAGCTACAGTCTGCATGAATCTGCATCAGCAGGAAATCAGTGGTATCACCTCAGACTACCTATAGATTCCTGCAACTGCAAAATTGAACCCAACACTTCATTTAAGAGGTTTATCGTTATTCAATACACAACGTCTAACTCTCTTACAGTCAGCAATCCTTAAGTATTACTGTGCTAATGCTATGTACCTGCGCAGTGACATTTCACAGCATACACCTGCACTGCATCCTCCCAGAGTTTGAAGGTAGAACAGTGCAGGAAAGTGGGACATTATGATAATATACTATGAATTTTAGCTTAAATGTGTCTGTGAAGTCTTTTCATGATTTGATTTTATATGGACACTTTAAAAAAGATGGTTCTCCAAGGGTTCTTTAGTAAAGAAAAATACTTCTATATAGAAACATGAACACTCAAAGAACACTTTGCATGATTAAAGAGCTCTCTGCATCGTGAAATTTTCTTCAGATTGATGGAGAACATACTGTAGGTGGTTCTATATATAGAACCTTTTTGCAAAGGGTTCTATATATCACCAAAAGGGCTCTTTTAGGCTGAAATCCTAACAATAAAATAACCCTTTTTGGTGCTATATAGAACCCTTTACAATAATATATATATATAAATACATATATATATCTACAGCACCCTTCTTCCCTTCAATCATGCAAAGGGTTCTTTGAGTGTTCATGCTTGTATATAGAATCATTTTCTTTACTAAAGAACCCTTGAAGAACCATCAGTTTTTAATGGTACAACAAAGTTAAAGTGTTGATTTTGGCACAATTGTACACAAAAGGTTTGGGTGACTACTGACCTCCAGTGTTTGTCAGCAGTTAGCCTAGCATCTCCAGTCCTAAACTAAAGAGATGTGAACACCAAGCATGTCTTGACTGATCGACTCCATTTGTCATAAGCGGAACGTTAGTTTGACATCAGGAATACAGACACACAGGCTGTCAAAGGATCCTACTCTCCAGTAACACTGAAAGTCAACACTAGATCAGGCGTCGCCAAGCCAGAGCCGTTTTGTCCTATAAATAAAATTCAAACCACCTTGGGAGCCACAACATTTTTTGTCCATTTTACCATCTTGGAATAAATATGTCTCAGTATGTGCTAATGTGCTAGTATAGGATAAAAATATAATAACCTAAACAAAAACCGCAGACTTACTTTACTCTGCTTGAAGCTTTGGTTCAGCTATAGCTGCTTTTCTCACATCTCCAGCAGGAAACTTTTCCAAAGGTAGAAAAGTTCCTTCTCTCAAAGCTCAACTTTTTATGAAGGTGAAGTAACTTCTCATTCACCAGCTTCTTGTTCAAATTTTCCTGTTCCACCTTAAATTGTGCCTGAGGCTCCAGAATGCAGCTGCTGCAGCATTTAAGGTGGAACGGAAAAATTCGAACAAAACTTTGGCGAATGAGAAGCGACTTCAGCCTTGCGACTTTTTAGTGTGTGATAGCTTCTCATTGCAGATTAAACGTATCAGGAAACCAGCTGGAGTGATTAAAAATGCTAATAAGTCCATTTATCTCCAAATGATCAATGTTCATCTTAAATCTTTCTCTTTGCCTTTTTATTAGCTACTAGCTAGGCAAGACTGTCTGCATTGCTATGGTGACCAGCAGTCTGCATGCCAGCCTTCAAGGTTAAAGGGTGAATTAGCAGTTCTACATTAACTCCAGCATTTAAGACCATTTATTATTAAACTGTGTTGAACGATCAGCAGAGCTTCATTTTACTGCAAAGGAGGATTATTTTATTATTACCTACAAATCTATTTCTCCTGCGGAGCCACGGCAAGGCAGTAAAAAAGCCGCATGTGGCACCAAAGCCTCATGTTTCCGACCTCTGCACTAGGCAGAGCATGTCAAATGTAGGGTTTTTTGGATAAGCAGTGTATCCTGACAATAGACCTCGATGTGAGTCACAAATGGACATTTAATTCCAACTCTATGGAGTATGTCTTACCCAGACTCCTGAAGTTCTCCTCCAGCCCGCTCCAGAAGTTCTTCTCAATGAAGCCCTTCACCAGCCCCCACGGCTGCTTCCTATAGCGCAGCTCCGTAGAAACCCTGAGGGGAAGAGTCCAGTTTCTATTGAAATGTTTTGTCATTTCCTTAAATAAAAAATAAAATATCAATGAACAAAACAAACAAAGAAACGGATAGCAGCACTTTTTGTTCCTGACTAATAACAATAAACTACATTTCAAGTAGTATTAGTGTAGTTTATTCTTCATCTTCTTCCGGCTGCTCCCTTTAGGGGTCGCCACAGCGGATCATCTGCCTCCATCTTGCCCTATCCACTGCCTCCTCTACTTTCACACCAGGTCCACCTTCACTAGATCCATAAGTATTAGTGTAGTTTATTAAAATTGGCAATTACTACACTGCAAAAAATGGGATCTTGTCAAGTGAAAAGATTTTAAATCTAGTCGATATATGTAATATTCCCATATTTCGCAGATATTTGTGCTGTTGTTATACGATTATCTAGCTTGTTTCTAGACATTATTTACGTGTTTTTATGTCATTTTAATAAGTACAATTATCTCTGTATATTGGCAGATGATTTTGCTGCTTTCAGGTACATTTCTTAAAACACGGAAAATTATTTGCAGTTACAGTGAGATAATTTTACTCAAAATGAAAAAACAAGCACAATTGTACAACCCTGTTTCCAAAAAAGTTGGGACGCTTTGCAGCATGTAAATAAAAAGAAAATGCAATGCTGTGCAAATCATTTAAACCATACTGTATATTTCAGTGAAAATAGTACAAAGACATCATATCAAATGTTGAAATTGAAATATTCTTTTTTTTTTAAATATATGCCCATGTTGAATCTGATGCCAACAACACATTTAAAAAAAGTTGTGATGAGGGCAACAAAAGGCTGGTAAAGTTGTGTAATGCTAAAAAAACGCCTGGTGGTTGATTGGCAACAGGTCAGTAACATGATTGGGTATAAAAAAAAGCATCCCAGAGAGGCTGAGTCTTTCAGAAGTAAAGATGAGAAGGGCTTCACCAATCTATGAAAGACTGCACGAGCAAATAGTGCAACAATTCAAGAACAACGTGTCTCAATGTAAAAGACAAAAGAACAGGGGGATTTCATCATCTACAGTACATAATAGCATTAAAAGAATCTGAAGAAATCGCTGTATGAAAGGGACAAGGCTAAAAACCAGTAATTGCTGGCCGTCATCCTTGGGCCCTTAGGTGGCACTGCATTAAAAACAGACATGATTCTGTAGTGGAAATCACTGCATGGGCTCATGAACACTTCTGAAAACCCCTGTCTGTGAAAACAGTTCATCACTGCATCCACAAATGTAAGTTAAAACTGTAAAATGCAAAGAAGAATCTACATAAACAGGATCCAGAAATGCTGCCACCTTCTCTGGGCCCGATCTCATTTAAAATGAAATGAGGGGAAGTGGAAAAGTGTCCTGTGGTCTGACAAATCAACATTTGAAATTCCTTTTGTAAATCATGGACACTGTGTCCTCCAGGCTAAAGACCACTCAGCTTGTTATCAGTGCACAGCTCAAAAGCCGCTATTCATGATGGTGTAGGGGCGCATTAGTGCACATGACATGGGTGACCTGCACATCTGTGAAGGCACCATTAATGCTGAATGATACATATATGTTTTAGCAACATATGCCGCCATCCAGAAACGTCTCTTTCAGGGAAGGCCTTGATTATTTCAGCAAGACAATGTAAAACCACATTCTGCATGTATTACAACAGCATTGTTGTTGCCATCAAATTTAAAATGGGCATATGTTTAAAAAAAAACAATTAAATTTCAGTTTCAACATTTGTTGTCTTTGTACTATTTTGAATTAAATATAGGGTTTAAATTATTTGCACATCATTGCATTTTGTTTTCATTTACATTTTGCACAGCAAATCCCAACTTTTTTGGAAATGGGGTTGTATGAAAATAAGGTAAATATTCTTAAATTAAGCTTGCTACAATCTCAACAGGAGAAATATTAGATTTATTGACTATATCACAATTTTAGTTGACGAGACACCATTTTTTTGCAGTGCATGGGGTTGTAGGTTGGGTCGCGCACCTGAGCCGGCACTTGTTCTTGGCCACACGGGTCAGTGTGTAGCGGTTAAGTGTGTAGAAGTAGTCGTGATACGGGACATCATGAGTGACAACTTCTGCGTCGATGATGTAACACTCGCTCTCTTGACTGGCCTTGTACAGAGTCTGAGTGAGTGAGTGAGAAAGAGAGAGAGAGAGAGAGGATTACATAAGTGAGAGCAAATCTTCAGACAGACATATGACAAAACTGCTGGATGATGCTGGCATGATGAAGGGATCAAAAGAAATGACCCAAGATGACTTGGGAAAAAAGTGATGTTACACTGACTTACATTAAAAGTAAAGCATGTTTTTGCCTCCGCCTATAAAGCTTCCATTTATAAAAATAGTATGCATGCTATATATATATATATGTATATTGCTGTTGTTGGTAGAAAACCTCGTATCTACATATTTAGAGGAGAAGGAAAAAACCTACTTCATTTTTAATGTAAGTCAATGGAACCAGACTTTTATCCACACACACACACACACACACACACACACACACACACACACACACACACATATATATATATATATAAATGATTAAGTTATGATATAATTACAAATTCACAGATTCAAATTTTTAATCGATGCGTTACATTTTTGCCATGTTTTGACTAAATCCTGGCATAGAAGCAAACAGAAATGAGCTGGAAGTGCAGAACTGAGCCAGCACAGAATGTAAATATAATTAGACAAATTATATCTAAAGAATCTTGTCACGCCTATAAAACGTACAGCAAAAATGACAGTTTTAGGTAAAGTTTATGAGCTGCACTCACCTGAGTCTCGCTGACAGTGGCTGTTTTGGGTGCCAGTGGGTTGGAGAGGGAGATGGTGTACATTATCTCTCTCTTCTGATTCCCCGCCTCCTCTTTCTTCCAAGGGTGAAAGACAATATCTGTGTATGTGTGTGTGTGTGTGTGTGTGTGTGTGTGTGTGTGTGTGTGTGTGTGTGGAAACAGAGAGAATAAACAATCATTACAGGATACTGACTGATATTTTGCATATCAAAGGGGAAACAAATCTTCAGATTATCTGGTGTTTGCCATTATTTGCTATTTGTTTTTTTTTGTTATTTAATATACAAGTACTGTGTACATATGAACAAAAAAGTATGTATTCATAAGTATAAACATAAATACATTTAAAAGACAAAAGTGAAGGTGATAGAAGTATTTAGACACCGCAAATGAATGACACTAGTACTTTGTTGCAATTCTGTTGATGGCAATTACAGCTCTGAGACGTCTACGGAGGGAAATATTTGCTTTTTGAAGCAATTGTGGTCTGTTCATTTTGGTAGATTGGCTTCAGTTCCCCAAAGTGATGAGGGCTCTTCTGATAGACTTTCAAAATTCCAAATACATTTTCAGTGCAACTGGCTAGACCATGCAAGCACACTCTCCTCAGATTCAGTTTCTTGGCCAATGAGATTAAATTATCCTCTAATATATCCTGTTCATGTTTCCTGTAATACCCTGGTATTGTTTGCAGAGAAGCAGCTCTGTATCATGATGCTCCCACCCCCATACTTCACTGTGGGTTTGGCATTATTGGGATCACACATACAAACATGATGAACTGAACTATTGCCAAAGAGTCCTATTTTTCTTTAATCTGGAGCACAGTGAGTACAGAGTACATTGCCCCAAACTTCTCTTTACTTCTGATTTGCCTCAATGTTTGTGTGCATGTTTTAGATGCACATCTATGTGCTCCTTTTTTAGCAGAGGAGTTTTGCATAGGGTGCAGAAATAGAGATGACTGCAGTGCATTACTTATAGTTCTCTATGTACCTGTTCTTCCTGCTACTTTCAGGTCAGCCTGGGCGTGCGTGAGTGTGTTTGTATTTCACACCTGTAAATCTCCTCTGCTCCATGAAGTCAGTCATAAACTGTGACTCGGTGAAGAGGAATGAGTACATCTTATCCACGCTGAACTTATACACCTCATTAATGTACTGACGACCATTCAGGTCTTCATGGAACGCCTGGACCTCCACTTCTGAGAATAAACACAGAGAGTAAGAGAGCTTTGTACATCTATTTACACCTGTATTTTAACATTTCAACAAGATGTTTAACATTTGAAACTTCACTTCAACTTGCATATTGTGTGGTGTTAAAGCAGTAAGTCCCAATCCTAGTTTAAGGACGAGTACTGGGTTTATAGATTACGCATATCTATCCCTTCTTAACCCCTTAAATGGGCACGGAATGATAGCTGGTCCAAACGTTTATTACGAACTTCCATACCTTAAAATTAAATCTGCCACTTTGTATTGTAGCCCATGTAGTTATTTCATAATATACCTTAGCATGTAGTAAGCCTGGGATTTTAAAGGCAAGTGATTCAGCAGACAGTAGTTTGCATTGTTGGTCCTACAGTATACATCTAAGAAATAATCCCATAATCCAATAACATGCCCATTCAAAACATTAGATCTGATATGTCAGCTGGTGACAGTCAGTCAGTTTAAGAAAGTTCAGCTTTATATATATATATATATATATATATATATATATATATATATATATATATATATATATATATATATATATATCACGTTGTCAGAACAAAACCTCGTATCCAAATGATAACTTTATAGCGGAAAGAAAAAAATACTTTACTTGTAGTGTAAATCAACGGAACCAGACATATTTCCAGTAATTTTGAGCCATTTCTTTTGGTCCATTCATCATAAAATTTACACATAATGTAAAGAACAACTGGTGCTTTCAGATTATGTCAAAAACCGAAAAAGGACAAAAATGGAGATATGATTGTTCTGACAGTGATATGTATACACATGGCTGCACTATTAATGTGGAACCATACGAAGGTATTTTCTAAACTCGGTGGAGTCTGTTTGGGTCCCAGCTTGGCATCAGTTCTCTCATTCGGGTCCTAGAATCTAAAATTTTAAGAACCTGTGCTCTATACTAGATTATAAACTTCACTTTTACCTGCAAATTTAAATTTAATTCAAATGTGTAAATCAGTACTTTCTTTGTAACTCCTGTAATGACCAAATGTCCTCACAATGATAGAAAAACAATATATTTTGTACAAATGAGGACCATTTTACTCACTTGATAATGTGCTGTCTTCACCACAAATTTAAAGAGCGGAAAGACTGTTTTGGTAACTGAGGTTAAGGTTTAGGCGTAGTATAGTAGGTTTAGGTTTAGGTTTGGCCATATAGTCGGTTTAGGTTTAGGTGTAGTATAGTATTACTTTGCTACAGTAATACAGAAGTCCATGGAGGTCCTCACAAGAGAGATACAGTCAGACCTAATGTGTGTATATACATATATATGCCTACCCTCATCGTGTGTGTCTGAGGAGTCGCTGAGCTCTGTGGGTATGTCCTCATTATCGTTAAAGTCGAGTGATGGTGAGGGCACTGGGCCTAGCTGACCTCCTCCTGGCTCGCAGTTCCTCTCCTCCGCCAGCAGGGGCAGTGGCAGCAGCTCACTGTCAGCAAGGCAGTCTGTGTACTCCTCAGGAGCAATGTCAAACTGAAACCAACAGGGGGCATCGTTTACAACATACAGCAGGACATCTGCAGTCTTTCAGTGTGCTTACAAGGGGAATTCCACCCAGTTTAAAATTTTCGCTTCCAAAATTGTTCACAGTAGTCTTCAATGCCTTCCTACTGAAAGTTAGTAGAAACAATGCTTATTTGTGTTTTTCTTCAGATGTACTATTATTTTGCCATCACCAACATTACATTTAAAAACTGGGGGTTTTGGATAATAAATAAAATGGCCATATTTGCATTGTGGACACTGTGACTCCTGGTTCCTATCACTCCCACTGTAAAGAATTCAGAGGAAAAGTTTCTCTACAAATCCGAATAACTTTGTTTACATGTTAATGACTGAATTAAGCAGAATTTCTACAAAAAAAGGCAGAATTCCCTGTTAAAGGTTTGTTAATTTGCTCTTTCAGTAGTGCATCTTAATGTTTCTTGTAATGAGGGTATCTCTGAGCATGTGTATGTATGTACGTACACCAATCAGGCGTAACATGATGACCACCTCCTTGTTTCTACACTCACTGTCCATTTTATCAGCTCCACTTACTGTATAGGAGCACTTTGTAGTTCTACAGTTACAGACTGTAGTCCATCTGTTTCTCTGATACTTTGTTAGCCCCCTTTTACCCTGTTCTTCAGTGTTCAGGACCCCCGTGAGCATCACAGAGCAGGTACTATTTGGGTGGTGGCTCATTCTTAGCACTGCAGTAACATTGACGTGGTGCTGGTGTGTTAGTGTGTGTTGTGCTTGTCTGAGTGGATCAGACACAGCTGAAGAGAATGAGGTCAGTAATGATAATGTGTGTATATGTGTGTGTGTGTGTGTGTGTGTGTACTCACAGACAGTGGCATGTCGGTGCTGCTGGGTGGAGTTGTGGAGTTAAGGGTGGAGTGTGTGATGGACCTCTTGTGGGATGGAGGGCTGCTGTCCGGCTTATTCTCTCCGCTGCTCTTAGATGAGTTATCATTACTGACCTCGTTCTCTTCAGCTGGGATTTCTTCACAGTACCTAAAACACAGAAACAAGAAACGCTGAAACATGAAGGAAAGTTCAAAGAGTCCACTTTTGTGTACTTATGTATGCAATATATACACCGGTCAGGCATAACATTATGACCACCTCCTTGTTTCTATGCTCATTGTCCATTTTATCAGCTCCACTTACTATATAGGTGCACTTTGTAGAACTTGTACAGTTACACACTGTAGTCCATCTGTTTCTCTGATACTTTGTTAGACCCTTTTATCCTGTTCTGGTCTGAGTGGATCAGACAGCAGTGCTGCTGGAGTTTTTAAAAATCTCAGTGTCACCGCTGGACTGAGAATAGTCCGCCAACCAAAAATATCCAGCCAACAGTGTCCTGTGACCACTGATGAAGGACTAGAGGATGACCAACACAAACTGAGCTGTCATCTCTGACTTTACATCTACAAGGTGGACTGACAAGGTAGGAGTATCTAATAGAGTGGACAGTTAGTGGACACAGTGTTTAAAAACTCCAGCAGCACTGTGTGTCTGTGGGACTATATGTGGCACTGCATGTCTGGTGGATCTATAACTCTGTGTGTGTGTGTTTGTGTGTGTGTGTGTGTGTGTGTGTGTGTGTATACATGCATGCACCCAAGTGTATGTGACTTGTGTGTAATGTATGCGTGTGTTGTGTGTTTACCCCATTGTGTTGAAATCATCGTCGGGGGGGACGTAATCCTCATCGTCACTGGTCAGCCCCAGCTCGTTGCCATAGCACTGATGGACAAAGTGCCACAGCTCCTTAGGACACAGTGGCTGGAGAGAGGCATAATAATAATAAATAAATAATAATAAATGTCCCTCAACAACTCTTAAATATAAACAAGTATTATTTATTTATTTACTTATCTATAAACGTATTAATACATTATATATTTAATTACACTTTATAATATATAATAGTGGTAAGATAAGTGAGCAAGTGAAATATAATCAAATATATTTTACTTGTATACTACATATTATTACTTGTTAATATCATCAATTACGTCATGAGCACAATTTACTGAGCACTGATTGGTCAACATATAATACTGGACTTCCTCGAGGAGAGGCTTGAAAATGGTTAAACAATCTAACATCCAGAAAACCACTATTCATATATATATATATATATATATATATATATATATATATATATATATAATCATTATTAATTAATATTCTATAACTTTTGTTTATTCAAATATTAACAGTTTTCTCAGCAAATAAACTACACAAATAAATAGATTTTGAAAATGTATCTTGGGTGTCTAACACTTTCGCACAGTACTGTATATGTAGCATAAAATATAATTATTATATTTTGTTTTTAATAAATGTGTGTGTTATTGTGTTATTTCACAAATATCCTTTGCATTATTTATGAATGAGGAACAATCTCTGAGTCACTACATTGTCTGAAAATCAAGTAAAAAAAGTCAATATTTGTACTGAAAGGCTCAAAAAGCCACGACCTGCCCATCAATATCTCATCTACTGTAATCTGTCATTTCTCAGAGAGAACAGTAGAAAGTTTGTTTAATATTTTCACTTATTCTTGATGTCTCAGTTGGGAAGTTAGGAACAGTACTACTGATTGCTGAGGTGCAATAGTGGCACCTGACTCACCTTCTCCAGCAGGGCATTCTGCCAGAGCCGGAACATCATCATATACGTCCTGTCCCTTGCCCCGAACGAGGTGAAAAAGTGCTAGAGAAAGAGACCGGAAAGCATTACTGCATTACACTCAGGCATTACTGATTCCCATCTAAAATACTCGAAAATATGAGAGATTAAGTGTCATCTAATGATTTGAAGATAATCAACCAAATCAGATGGAAAACACAGTATACATCATAATATTTACTTTTTTGTTAATAATAATAATAATAATAAATATAGCCACAAGTGATGATTTGCGGGGTCCAAGCTGTCTTTAAAAGTTTGTTCAACATAGCTATAATAATAATAATAATAATAATAATAATAATAAATATAGCCACAAGTGATGATTTGCGGGGTCCAAGCTGTCTTTAAAAGTTTGTTCAACATAGCTATAATAATAATAATAATAGTAATAATAATAAATATTGTCATAAGTAGCGATTTGTGGGGTCCAAGCTGTCTTTGAAAGTTGGCTCAACATAGCTATAATAATAATAATAATAATAATAATAAATATAGCCACAAGTGGTGATTTGCGGGGTCCAAGCTGTCTTTAAAAGTTTGTTCAACATAGCTATAATAATAATAATAATAATAATAATAATAATAATAATAATAATAATAAATATTGTCATAAGTAGTGATTTGCGGGGTCCAAGCAGCTTTGAAAGTTGGCTCAACATAGCTATAATACTACTACTACTATTACTACTACTACTATCCATAAATAATAATAATTATCATATAACCACAATTATTTTGTTCTCAATGTTTTACAAACTTCACTGCACTAAATCTAATTAAGCAGGTCTATTTATATTCACTTTGTAATGAAACGTACTTACTCAAGTACTGACAAAATTCAGGATACATTTAGGACATAATTTATCACAGTAACCATATCATCATATTGTCCACCCTTACTGGCAGAGAGCTCATCTCATACGTTATTTAAAAGTCTGTGCAGGTGAAAAGACGTGGTCTTGTCTCATTGTTAGTAACGTGGCTACTTACCTTCTCCGTGTCTGTGCACACCTGAATGGCATTGGGGATGAGTCGTGCTGTCTTCTCTTTAGTCATGGAGCAGATGTCCTTCAGACGCACTGTCAGCTACACACGCACAGAAACACCAGACCCTTATACTCAGATATTACACACCACGTTATTAGCTCATTATGCAAATAAAAGCAATACTGACAAAAATAAAAAACCTAATGACACACTCACCAGCGTCTCCCAGCGGAAGATGTTACTATAGAAACAGATCCAGTTCTCAGAGAGGTAGAGTCGTCCCTGCAGGAGGATGTCCCTCTGCAGAGCGCAGGAGTAGTCTACAAAAGTCAAATATTAATATGCATCATCAGTGTTGCATGCATTAATGTAGAACTAAAAAAGGTAATTGACCTCTGATTATATAGTAATGGGCAGTTAGCACTACTAAGGTGGAGGTAACTGTTCCACATGTAAAGTTGGAAAGTATGTTTTAAAAATATCTGACACATCTTTTGCAAATAATAATTTTACTGTTCATATTAAAGAAAAAAGATTCACTAATTTAATTTAATAATTTTCATAAGACACATAAAACCCAATGTCACAACTGGCCCCTCCCAGTCCTGTCCATGTGTTTGTGTTTTGGTTTAGCCCATGTGCGTTTTGTTCTGGTCCAGCCCCCTCGTTTCATGACTCCACCCCGACTGTTTCCACCTGTCCCTCATCAGCCCTGTTGTGTTTAAGCCCTGTGTTTGCCCCTTGTGTTTGCTGGTCTTTGTCTGAATTGTTATCTGCTGTGGTGTTTGTACTGTTGGTTGTAGTGGTGTTGTTCGTACTGGTCTATGTACAGTTGTTGGTTCTGTTTTACTCTGGTTTGTCAAGTCTGTCCCCCAATCTATCCATGTTGGATCTATGATCCTGGACCGTCTTGACTATGACCCTGGATTTGCGTACAATAAACGTTGCTTATCTCCGCATAGGCGTCCGCCTCCTCGCTCCCCGTTACACCCAAACAATAAAACACAGAACAACAGCCAAAGGGCATAATTTTAATGAATGCTATGTCTTTTTAAATTCTTTTAACGTCTAATTTAAAACATTTTTATTACATTTTTATTTTATTTAATAATATTTAATTTTTTAAAAACTTTTTTCGATATGTAGGGTACCTACCTATTCTATTTATTATTATCGTTTTGGCACCTTTTTGTGTCACAATGACACAAATACACAAACACACATGCTCAACACACCGCACACACACAGACACACACACAAACACATTTTTAAGGTAGCAGGAAATTTTAGGTAGCAGTGTATTTAAGGTGGCATTGTATTTAAGGTAGCAGCTATAAGGTAGCAGGAGATTTAAGGTGGTGGGAACCATTTAAGCTGTGCAATCATTCTGCGTTTCCTTCAGGAAATAAACATGTCTTGTTATTGTTATTTGTTTATTTGCTTATTTTTGTTAACTGGCTCCTGTAAAAATCTGCATTTAACAATTTGCCAACACAGCACCCCTACAGAGTTTTCTTTAGCATCGAGTAAAAGAAAAACATTTTTGTTTTTTTAAATATACAATATGGTCAAATGTATGTGGACACCTCGCCGTCACGCCTAAGCGTGTGGCTGAATTCAGTAATTAGAAGGGGTGACCACATAATTTTGGCCAGTTCCTGTCCTCTTTAAGGTGTTATGCTTGTCCTCTTACCCACAATGAGGCGCTCTGTGTCCGGCAGCTGCTTGAAGAGCTTTCTGAAGTCTTCATTTCTCTGCTTATAGGTGGGGCTGAGAACCTGCACGAGACATGAACCCACACAAAAACCTCAATCTGGTTCTCACGCTAACTGGTTAAAACAGATGCAACAGGCCTGATGTTTGAATGCAGAGCAGCCGTGCACAGTCACCTCATTCGTTCATGCTCCAAATTCACCATTCACCCATCCAGCTGCACTCATCTACCACCTTTTCCTTTCAAAGAAGGCTGAATGAACAAATGAACGAACGGACACAGAGCAGCAGTTTGCAAACAACAGCAGTTCCACACTACTGAAAATCTTACACAATATTACAGCTTATTAATGCATTTCTAATACATTTTCAGGTTTCAGTGTCATGAGCACAGCAGAAAATATGACAGCAGATCCGTGAAAGATCATCAATAAAAACCACCCTTTGGAAATGCCATTGTGATTAGTAACAGTGCCAGCCCCTGTGGGCACATTCCTGGGTGGAACATGTGAACAGTGAACCTTGGCACTATCTTATCTGCCTGCTTCTTCAGTAACTCCTCTCATACAGGGAATAAATGTGCAGATGAGTCACCGTCATCTCAAATAAATAACTAGATGGAAACTGATATGTTTATAATGGGGGAATCCTTCCAAGTCCAAAGGTGAGGGTGGTACATGAAGGAACAGTTTGCAATCAAAACAAATGCACAGTTTTCCCCAATTTTCCACGATTTATCCTCAAAGCACACACTGGCCATACGGCATCGCACGTCACACAAATGCCCAGTGTAAATAATGCAGCTTATCTGATTCGTTCTAGTGACTGGATCACCCTTCAGGTGCTGAGAGCTTTTACTGTTCCCTCTCAATAAAGGCGCTAAACTGTCACCGGGGCGGTTCCCCTCTTGTCACTGGGGTGGGACCCTCAAGAGTCCATCTCAGTACCTTTAGTCAGGGAACATAATTGTACCAAAATCTACTGAAACTTTGTTCTAGGTTGTATTGACTCCACACACCTGTCTCATATCCAGGCTTTTAAGTTCTGTTTTAAAGCTTTAGGTTATGAAAATGTACAAATACACACTTTTCACCTGGAAAAAATTGCCCCACTTTATATTAAGTGCCTCTAATAAATGTGAACAACATACACAACAACAGTGTAACTACTCATGATTTAGTCACTGTTACAGATGGATTACAGAAGGACACCTTATGTAATTACACATGTATCAGCTTCAGTTTTGCCTCATGTAATTACACGAGTGTACCTTAATAGTTGTAACAGTCTATTCTCGCTCATGTAATTACACAATGGTAATAACATGAATGTAATTACATTTGTAATTAGACTGAAACAGCAGTTTTGCAGAAGTTTTTTTTTTTTTCCCAGCAGTAAAAGGAAGTATCTAATAACGTACATTAAGACTTTACTTTCCTAACGTCTACCTAGCATCTATGTTGCTGGTGCTGTGATATTGTAACCAGTTTCAGCTTTAAACCATCCTGTAATGTGACAGAACAGCAGACGTCCCCTTATCTTAACATGTAACTTAACTGTGTTGCGTTACCACCAAAACAGTCTATTAGCAGTTTCCCACGCCATTATTACACAGTAACTACATAATAACTACACAGGAACTTTCCACTTATTATAAAGTGTAGCTTGAACACTGCACTACAGGAAAGTTCCTGTGTAGAAGACACACTTGTGTAATGACATAAGCTGTAGTTTGTAACAGTGACTGAATCATCAGTAGTTACAGTGTTATTCCACAAGTTATTCATGTATAACTACACAGTTATTAGATGCTTAATATAAAGAGGGACAGGAAAAACCTATTTAAGGTTCACAATTAGACCTTTAAACCACTGTTGTACTTTTGCAGGAACATTTACGTTGTTTGTATCTTGAAGAACAGGAAATGAACCTGCGCAGAGCCTTTATTTCTAACTGAACTGGGAAAATCTGAGAATTTTAGCTACAGATCACCAGCTGGAATACATCACTGGTGTCAATATTTGATGTAAACTTTGAGTCTCTAACCACATCCACTCAGCCTGCAATGGTTTTGATTTTAGTTCACTTTTAATATGATTTTATTTTATTAATATGAATTATTTTATTATCAGCTTTTACTTTGTCCCGACTGCTGAGTTATTCCTTTACAATCAATTTTATAATTTTATCCCTATTTGATGTGTGCCTTCTGGCTGACTGCTGGGATAGGCTCCAGCTCCTCCCACGACCCAGAAGGCTAAGCGGCTTGGAAGGTTTGTATGTATAGACCTGTAATTTACTATTTTTTTACAATTTTGACAGTTTTTTCTTCATTGCTGTCATTGTAACTTGCCCCTATCTCTGGTTCTAACACCAAACGCTAGAACCCTGTAACACTACACTACAGTACATTAATGCTAATTTCATCTTGCTTTCTATTGGATATGCAGTGTTAAGTTAGTGCCAGGCTAACGGTGGTGTACATTAACAGTGGGGTACATTGACTTTCCCTCATTGAGTAAAACACTGATGGCAGCACTAGTTTAAACTCTGACATTTGAAGCCTGTAATGAGTTTTATTGTGTGTGTTTTAGTGTTTCAGTAAATACTTCAACCCGAAGCCTCACTCTTAACACTGGAGGAGGCTTTAGTACAGTACACTTCACTTTACTTAGAGTGGACAAATACAACTTATGACCTCTTGTAATGTGTTATGAACAGTACTTGTAATGCATTATGTTAACAATTCATAATGCATCATAAGCATGGCTATAAAGTGTAATGCATTTTTGTAAATATTTATAGCCATGGTTAATGACGCATTATGAATGAATTATAGTATGTTATGAATGTGTTTATAGATGCTTACATACATTCATAGTAAGTGTTACCAAAAAATCTTTTAGCCACATTCTATTGGTAGATAATCTTGCTTCTTTCAAGAATATCCCAATAGAACAGGACAATATCTCTAGAAAAAACATCCTAAAATCCTAAATGTGGTTTATAAAAATTGTAAAATAATCTTCTAAAATTCTTACAACAATCTCAAAATGAGAAATACTGGACTAGATTTAAGCCGATTTCCGCCACTAGATTTCCCCTTCATCCAAATTAGTGACTCCTCAGTACCAGACCATCAACCCAAACCCCCAACATTTGCAACTGCAAGACATCCAATCATAAATTTGATGACTCACAGCAGGTAACTCTTCATCCTCCTCCTCCTCCTCCTCTGTCCAACTCTCAGGGGAGCTTGAGGGACAGGGGTCTCCCCAGGCTGAGCCCTGAAGCAACCACCCAGTCAGGGCTTCCTCCGCCTCCAGCAAGGCCTCCCAGTCCCTTTGGGGACCGTCCGTCAGAGACTTCATTACCCACAGTCACCAATTCACCAGCAGTATCAAGAATTTCTTTATGGATTCAGCTTCTCAAACCTGAAGTCCTAAATCGTCCAAATGCTCCTCAATGCACACCGTCTTCTAGCGTATACTGAAGACTCTGTACTCCAACATTAGATTTAAAATGGTCAATCTTTTGACCTCAATGGTCCGAGTGTGGTCCAAGTTCTCAATGTCCTCACGCTTTTGTGCAACAAAGATGCCAGTGGGTTATACAGAAAACGTTCAGGAATCTTCAGACTGGTCCGAAAAGCTAATTCATCCTAAGAACCATCCATACAGAAGTTCCCCGGTCAGCACTCCTCACCTGGTTTCATTCGGAGAACTCGGGGAAGCCACTATATATGAGCGCGGTATCTTGTGCTGACTAGCGCCACATGATTGCAGTGTTTGTCACACGCGCACGCACAGTGGCCACTGCCCTATAGTAACCCCAGCCCAAACAGATGCGTTATTATACTGGGGTTTGTTCCAGTTTGTTTTGCTGCTTGTTGGCTTAGTGTGTGCCCTGCAGCACCAAGACTCAATCCTTCACGCTCTAGCCTCTCCCATGACCATCTATCTTTTTCTACTGACCCTCCTTCTCTCTGTCTTCCTTTCTACCTACCTGTAGCTCTGCCTCTTGTTCTCTTCTGCTTCTCTCGTTATCTGGACAGAGACGTCAAACTACAATAATAGCAACCAGAAGCAAAGTCTAGTTTGGTTAGATGTCCAACATGGTCATTAATGTCTCCTCCAGAGACGTTCTGGTCTTCTAAACGTCATGCTTTGTGCGTGCAAGCTTTCAGTGGTTTGTTGACCAGTGCAGGTTGTTATGGAAGAGAAGCAGCAGTCTTAGGACACTTCCTTTGTGCCTGTCCATCCATTCCAAGCTCCTTTAAAATGTCTCCAGAATGTGCTTTCATCAACACTGTCTAAAGGTAACTGACCGCAACCTCTTCTCCTCAAAGCAGGGGCAGTGGACACAATACATGCACTTCAGGGGGTCGATTTAAACCTCAATCTGTTTATCGCTCTCTCTAAGGAGCGGCCCAGGACGTATTAACATCGTCACCCATGATCTGCACTGGTTCTATTGTCTTTAAATTCCTGTTGTCAATGATCCAGAAGGTCAAATTCTCAAAAAAACAACCAATGATGTTGGATCACGCTGAGATGGAACTTGCACAGTGAGTAGGATGGAGCAAAGGTGCAGCAAAGTGATAAGAAGAGACCGAGAACTCTTACTTGAGTGTCAAAAAGGGAATTCCACTGTGTGATTCTGTGTAATTAAATTGTGACGATGTAAACAAAGTAATTCAGAGTGATATGGTGTGAAACTTACAGAGTCAGTCAATTGTTTACAGTGGTAGTGTTAGGAACCAGACGTCTGAAGAGTTTAATGCCTCTAAAAGCTCCCTTATAGAAAGCTACTGCTTGAGGTTGGTTAAGGATATGTAGTGTTATGTCTGTTTTATGGCAGTTTTAAGAAGGTTTTGGCATAATATGCATTTTTAAAACCCATTCATGCAGTGTGTTGTGAGGTCAACTAGTACCAAAGAAAAAACTTACTACTTACTACTATTTTATACAACATCGTTTAAGGGCCATTCTTAAAAAATAGAAATAATAGAATAAAATAATAAAATTTTGACACAAAAGTCATCGTGTTTTGAGAATAAAGTCATAGAATTATGACATTAAGATGGGATGTTACCAGGAATAGTCATAATAGTACCCCAATCAGGAATAACATTATTATCCTTGTTTCTACGCTCATTGTCCATTTTATCAGCTCCACTTACTGTATAGCTGCACTTTGTAGTTCTACAGTTACAGACTGTAGTCCATCTGTTTCTCTGATACTTTGTTAGCCCCCTTTTACCCTGTTCTTCAGTGTTCAGGACCCCCATGGACCCTCACAGAGCAGGTACTATTTGGGTGGTGGATCATTCTCAGCACTGCAGTAACACTGACGTGGCGGTGGTGTGTTAGTGCAGCAACAGATGAGCTATTGTCTCTGACTTTACATCTACAAGGAAAGAGTGTCTAATGGAGTGGACACATTGTTTAAAAACTCCAGCAGCACTGCTGTGTCTGATCCACTCAGACCAGCACAACACACTCTAACACACCACCACCACATCAGTATCACTGCAGTGCTGAGAATGATCTCCAAGATTCTAACCTTATGGGAAAAGGCAAAGCCATTCCGTACTTTTAACGTAAGGTTTTGGTGGTGGTCAGCATAATAACCGACCAGCATCCAAAATACAACACACTGCAGCTCTCACGCAAAAACATTGCACTTCCATTTTTGCCATTTACCTTTTTAGCATAATTTGAGAATTCCAGTTATCCTTTGCATTGTGTTTGAATTTCATGATCAACGGACCATTGAAAAAAATCGGATTACCTTGACTTACATTACAAGGTGAGAAAGTTTTTCCTTTTCCTGTAAAGATACGAAGGTTCAGTTGTGACAGCAACAGTACGCAGACTTTGCACAGGGTGTTGCTCCATTCATCAGGACGTTTAACACAGCTGTAAAGGCTATTTTCAAATTCTGTAACAAGATGTAGATACAGGGTTTTGCTTTGAAGGGGACTAAATAAAATGTGCATAGTTACATTGCAGACATTGCAGTCCCTGGTTCCACTGCAATGTTCCACTACTGTAAAGAAATATGAGGCTTTAAGTTGAAGCATTTCATATTCATCCACTCTGGATGGCTATGTTTACATCTCAACGACGGAATTATGCAGAATTTTGGAAAGAATGGTGGAATTCCCCTTTAAAGTGCTTGCTGCGTTTCTAATGAATGGAGTTTGTGTGTGTGTGTGTGTGTGTGTGTTTGTGTCCTCTCAGGTAATGAATATGTAAAGTTTGTTATCCATTAACCGTAAGGACAAACAATAAGAGCCGTCAGTGGCTGGTACCAGGAGCAGCTCTCCAATAAAGTCATTCACCTCACCCACACACACACACACACACACACACACACACACCTACACACGCACACACAGGGCCTTTACTTGGAACTGTTTCTATATGATGTCATGCCTGTGTGTGTCTTCGGTGACCCTCACAGAACAGAAACTTGTAAGGGTTCAGTTACATCAAACTTGCTTACAAACATCTGGATAAATGAACTAACACAAATGAATGGTGACAATGGTTCGCACTAAATACACACACACACACTCACACCTAGGGGCAATGTAGCATGTCCAATAGGCCTGACAGCATGTGGGAGGAAACCGGAGAACCCGGAGGAAACCTAGCACTGAATAATCATTTATAATAATAATCCAGGATTTTTTTTTTTAAGAAAAACGCTGTGTATGAATGGCCATCATGCGCAAGCCGTATCGGTCACACTGTCAGTCATTTAGGTCATGAAAAAAGGACTGTCTGGCATGTGAGATGGACAGTATTGGAGCTCCACCAATCCACTTTAAAGATTTATTTTGTCCTTTGTAGATGACTAATAAACCATGATGGTGTAGGTGAAACATCTGAAAACACCTGAAGTAAATGTCTTGTAGATGTTCTGTTGATACATTACTGATATTAAGTAGATGGACTGTTAATATGTTACTTCCATTACGCAAAACCTACCCTATCCCTAACCTTAACCTCAACTCAAAACCTAATCCTAACTCGCACCCTGGCCTTAATCCTAACCCTAGCCTTAACCTCAACCCTAAACCTAATCCTAACCCTCAACCTGGCCCAAATCCTAACCCTAGATTTAACCTCAACACAAAACTTACTCCTAACCCTCACCTTAACCTCAACACAAAACCTAATCCTAACTCTCACCCTGGCCTTAATTCTAATCCTAACTTTAACTTCAACCCAAAACCTAACCATAACCCTGGCCTTAACCTCAACACAAAACATACTCCTAACCCTCACCTTGGCCCTAATCCTAACCTTAAACTCAACACAAAACCTAATCCTCACCCTGGACCTAATCCTAACCCTAGCCTTAACCTCAACACAAAACCTAATCCTAACCCTAACCTTAACATCAACACAAAACCTAATCCTAACTCTCACCCTGGCCTTAATTCTAATCCTAACTTTAACCTCAACCCAAAACCTAACCATAACCTTGGCCCTAATCCTAACCCAAATCTTAACCTCAACCCAAAACCTAATCCTAACCCTCACCCTGGACCTAATCCTAACCTTAGCCTTAACGTCAACAAAATACCACAGACTCAACCCACTGATGAGAGCCAACCAGTCCCTCACTATTACATTAAATAATGCCTGAGACACTGTTTTATGACAGTTTTGAGAAGGTTTTGTCCTAAAATGTACTTTAAAATCCATTCAAGGCAGAGAGGTATATGCACGCTGCTGTAAGGTAAAACAGGCCCCTTATTAGTATTTCACCACAGCAAGTAAAAACTCAGAGGACACATGCAGGTTCACTGGAAGTTTTGCATAGTAAATAAAATGGCTATATTTGTGTTGTAGACATCATGACCCCTGGTTCCTATCACCACCACTGTAAAGACATCTGAGTCTCTACAAGGTTTTTCTACAACGAACCGTTTCACATCAAACCACTCTGAATTACTTTGTTCACGTATCAATGATGGAGTTATGCAGAAATTTTGAATAGGTGGAACTTCTCTTGAGTGCTGCTTAAGATAAACAGTATAGGACACTAGTCTGTAGGTGGTTTCGGGCTCAGAACTCACATTTGGACGGTTGAGCTGTAATCATAAAAACTCAGTGCCATGGGAGGTCATCATCGCCCAAACACACACACACACACACACACACACACACAGACACACACACACACACACACACACACACACACACACACACACACACACAGAGATGTGTACATTACCTGACCCACATTTAAATTAAATATAAGTAAGTTATACAGCTTACTAGTTCATTATAGATATTACATTTCAAGGATAAAGGAAGCAGCATATCTTCCAAATATACATGCTTTTGTGCCACTATTTAGCCAATTATGTTTAAAATACATTAAATACCGTAACATACACTGACACACTTACTATATAGGTGCACTTTGTAGTTCTACAGTTACAGACTGTAGTCCATCTGTTTCTCTGATACTTTGTTAGCCCCCTTTTATCCCATTCTTCAGTGGTCAGGACCCCCCATGGACCCTCACAGAGCAGGTACTATTTGGGTGGTGGATCATTCTCAGCACTGCAGTAACACTGATGGTTGTGTGTTAGTGTGTGTTGCGCTGGTACGAGTGGATCAGACACAGCAGTGCTGCTGGAGTTTTTAAACACTGTGTCTAATCACTGTCCACTCTAATAGACACTCCTACCTTGTCAGTACACCTTGTAGATGTAAAGTCAGAGACGACAGCTCATCTGCTGCTGCACAGTTTGTGTTGGTCATCCTCTAGTCCTTCATCAGTGGTCACAGGACGCTGTTGGCTTGATATTTTTGGTCGGTGGACTATTTTCAGTCCAGCAGTGACACTGAGGTGTTTCAAAAACTCAAGCAGCATTGCTGTCTGATCCACTCTGACCAGCACAACACACACTAACACACCACCACCACATCAGTGCTGAGAATGATCCACCACCCAAATAGTACCTGCTCTGTGAGGGTCCATGGGGGTCCTGACCACTGAAGAACAGTGTAAAAGGGGGCTAACAAAGTATCAGAGAAACAGATGGACTACAGTCTGTAACTGTAGAACTACAAAGTGCTCCTATACAGTGAGTGGAGCTGATAAAATGGACAATGAGCGTGGAAACAAGGAGGTGGTCATGATGTTACTCCTGATCGGTGTATGAACTGGTGAACAGACTTAGATCGACATTTAACTCACAAGCAGATTCTAAATCAGTACATGTTCTTATTAAGGCAGCTCATTCTTCTCAGTGCTAGTGCTGACAGTCTGCTCTAAGTTAAGCTTTAAGGCCACAACCAGCATGCAGGTGCCAGGAAAGACGGCAAGCATTCTGGGTTACCATTCAGTGCAGTAGAGTTCATGCAGCTAGCAAGCTATCTGACACATTGTTCGATTCCTTAGCTTTTAGCCAAACTCACACAGTGTTGCATGCTGCTGATTATTTAAATCATAAACATACAACTGTAAGGGACCAGCCTGCACCACCAGCCGCCAGCAGAGGGCAATGGTGGCAAGGTGCCATAAGTTCAGCGAACTCCAATTCCCAGAATCCCTCGGGTTGATTAAGCCCAACCTAGCACACCTGTAGACTTCTCTACTTAAGGCTGTGGCAAACAGCAGCCCTTTGACACACCTTTGCAGATGGGTAACTGGTATGATACCTAACCCAGGTGGGTCTTTAAATGGAAAAGAAAGAAAAGGAAAGATGGCTGGAAAAAACAAAAGAGAGAAATTGCCCCAAAACTATTTAAAAACCAAAAGAAGGCTTGAACAATAAATGGCTCCAAGCCATACAAAAGGTTTTTGTTCCACAAAGAGCAAACAAGTGAAACCTAAAGTCTACCTTCCTCTCATAATCACAGAGGAAGTGTCTTATGTTTTCTGATTATCTTTCATTTCAGTTTTCCATCTCAGCCTTTGTTTGATCACGCTGCTTTCGGCGTCCTCTTTGTTTGCCTTTTTCCTGCCTTTTTCATTTGTTAAGGTGTTTTTCATGTTTTTGCCTGTGCTTCCCAGTGGCACAGCAGTAACTCCTTGGACCACCCATCAGTACATCAGCGGTTCAGGTATGGGTCACCTCAACTCCAACGTGCACAATCGCAAATTCACACTCCATCACCTCATTCATTTAAGACCCTTTTTGCACTCGGGTCCACCCCCTGCTGTCCCGTTACAATAACTTGCAGGGTGCTGTATTTGTAATGTGCCTCGGTTTCCAACTAAACTTTTCTAAGGAAGCAGACAAGGGCATAAGAAATGCTTGAGTGAAATAATATTTAGACTTACATTCATCTGATGCCTGCAGGCAGTCTCTTTCTTGACCAAAGGGACACCAGATCAAACGCATTACAATCAACATGTTTATGATCTAGACTTTAAAGACCCTTTTAACCATTAATTTTAAACCAGCTCTGAATGAAATACATACCAGATGTAAACACGGGGATATTCGAGTTAATGACAAGGTTTTTTAAAATGACATTATAAAAAATAAAAAAACCTTATTAAAAAATAAATGTGTATATTTAAATCTGCACATATATTTGCATTTACATATGTGAAATATGTCTGTATTTCACATCCTAAAAGTTAGTCTTATCAAAGCTTTCAATTTGGTGTTTCATGTCATTTACTGGTTGTGCCACCTGACTTTTCAGACTAATTTGAAATGAAACCAGTCCTTTGTTTTTGGTTGTGCTACCTGACATTTGAAGAACTTGTGGCCAAAATGTTTTCACCGAGTTGAGTACTTTTAAAGTTGACATGTGGTTGCAAGTTTTCAGAAAATACAATCATGCAAAAGTATTTTATTTAGAATATTATACAACTAAATTGCCTTTTTACTCAACACATACAGCATCTGACATTTTTAGACCTTTGGAGGCAAAAAGAAACTAAATTTAATTTAAAGAGGTGAATAGTTGAATAGTTTGACATTAAGTTAAGTGATACTTTTTTGATCCCACAAACGGGGAAATTCCACCTCCGCATTTAACCCATCCGTGAAGTGAAACACCACATACATACTAGTGAACACACACACACTAGGGGGCAGTGAGCACACTTGCCCAGAGCGGTGGGCAGCCCTATCCACGGCGCCCGGGGAGCAGTTGGGGGTTAGGTGTCTTGCTCAAGGACACCTCAGTCATGGACTGTCGGCCCTGGGGATCGAACCGGCAACCTTCCGGTCACAGGGCTAGTTCCCTAACCTCCAGCCCACGACCGCCCCCAATATATCATATACTTATTACATTATTACTTGGACACAATACATGTCATACCAATGACCCACTTCCCCTCCAGAGGTAGAGCTGTCACAGAAAACTGTCCCCAAGTGCAGAGCAGTTTTCTTTAATTTGATCATTTGCTCAGACCTGTGAACATACAGAGTGATAAAAAATCAATAAAAATAACTTTTATGTTGTTTTTTTAGGTATTTAGGTTGCATGGATTTGTTCTTGGCTGCTTTCATTTCTATTCTATAGCTTACGCTCGTGCTGGTTAGCTGTCCAGAGCACCAGGAAAAGTATTCTGTCTGCACCTGATGTAAAACACCTACACTAATTAAAATCAACCCCCCCCCCCGAATCAATTAATCTAACGTGAATATTCCATATGGATTACAGTATGATGTAAAATGCACACAGCACTAACAACCAATGTAAATAAAAAAGTACAACTACTTCACATCAAGTAAACATTTGATGAGACCCTTCATTTATTTAATAAATGAAATAAGCTTCAGCATCACACAAGCAGGAGTGTCGCTCTATGTTATATATTTCGATCCCACTGTTAGAGTGCTGTGTGCTTCGGTGTCATTTTGGACTGCTGTTCTGTAAACGTACTGAAGGCAGTCCAACAGCTGCGTTGTCTGCTTCTGCTGACGAGCCTGGCTGAAACCAAAGCTGCATCTATGTATGCATATCTGTGATGCACGCTCATTAGCGTTTGCTGACTAATGTCTAAACCATCACCAACTCGCCTCAAACCACACCAAGCTGTTGAGCAATCTCAAATAGATGTGCTTATGTGGTTTCTAATGTAAGCAATTCCATTTTTGTTTGCAAGTGTATGACATTCCTTTGATTCTAAAACTCGACAAAGATACAAAGTTCAGGCTACCATCCTCATTGGCTACATCAGCCTCGTAGATTCTTCCCCAAACTATTCCTAGGTAAAGAAGGAAATTGTTGAATATAGATACTTGGGCCCAACTTCATTTCACTCCTCGTCCCCACCTCCTCCGCCTTGCATGTTCACGTCTAGGGTCAGGGTGTTCCAGTGTTTGTTGAGATAGAAGCGTAGGGTGAAATTTTAGGGCTACATGACCCTCCAAACAGAGTGTTAGAAAAAAAGAAAAGATGACTGCACAAGCGATGACATTTATTCAAAAATGTGTGTATTTTCACCATTTAAAATTATGATAACCACTGTATTACCTTAGTTTGATGCCGTTTCAGTGTATTAGAGTCATTTTCTTCATAACAAGTATAAAAATCGCTAACTGTAAGCTGTTATCTCAGTAGCTAGCCAGCTAGATTTCCCATTCCACCTTAAATAGTCCAGGAGTTCTGAAGCCTGAAGCACCAGAATGTAACTGCTGCTCCATTTAAGGTGGACTGAGAAAATTAGAACGAGAAGCTGGTGAATATCTGACTTCAGCTTCATATCACCGAATAATTAGTGGTGGGCCATAATGAATCGCTTTCACATCTCTCCCCCTTGAAAGCCTATGATGCCCTAAATGTAACTAAAGCCCAGCAGTGGCTTCTCTGCTATTAGACTGGCAGGGGCGCCTACAGAGCAGCACTGGTAGCTGTTAATGAAGTAATGCTCTTTTTATCTGAGGGTCCCATTTCATGAAGGAATATTTCAACCACTACTGCTTGTAACTCAGTTCCAAGGGTCAAGGAGACACTCAAAAACAAGGGGTAGAGGTAAAAATAAGAAATGGGATTGGGCCAAAGAGCGGAAGGCAAGTAGCAGAGAGGGGGATTCATGCTTACTCTTAGAATGTACTGCCTCTCATTCTACACCAGTAGATGGGGCAGGTGGGCAGAAAAAGAGGAGAAACAGACAGGATGAAGGGTGAGTTAGAATAGAAGCCAATCACTCTCAGTGGACTCCCGTGGCGCAGCTGCACCACCTAGTGGCGAATGGCATTCCAGTCCATTTGGAGCAAAAACATGAGGAATCTAGCCTGGATATACCCGTGTAGCCAAAGCAGAGAGGGGGATTTGCTTTGAAGGCTCCATGTGGAGGACAGACTTGTCCTCATTGTTTTTAAAATAAAAGTTTTTTGAAATAATGTTAAAGTTTCAAAGCCCACCATTCATACCCCCATTCATGCAGTCCATATGTGGAAAATAGGCAGCAAAAACAGATTTACACAGATCAGTCATAAAGCTGCGGTACTAAAACTACCCTGTAATTCTAAGAGACACCAGGTTGGACAATTTTCATGTGAAAATAAACTATGACTATTTTTGGTTCATCAAACTGCACAAATGTCACAAGTAGAAGTAAAAATTTGGTCTACAATTTGATCAGCCTTTAGAAAAAATATGACAATCTGAATATTCCCTATATTTCCATTCTTTATGTTATACTTATAGGTTTTCTCTTTCTTTTTATTATGTACACCGATCAGGCATAACATTATGACCATATGTTGATGATCCTTGTTTCTACGCTCACTGTCCATTTTATCAGCTCCACTTACTATATAGATGCACTTTGTAGTTCATCTGTTTCTCTGATACTTTGTTAGCCCCCTTTTACCCTGTTCTTCAGTGTTCAGGACCACCATGGACCCTTACAGAGCAGGTACTATTTGGGTGGTGGGTCATTCTCAGCACTGCAGTAACACTGATGTTGTGGTGGTGTGTTAGTGTGTGTTGTGCTGGTCAGAGTGGATCAGACACAGCAGTGCTGCTGGAGTTTTTAAACACCTCAGTGTCACTGTTGGACTGAGAACAGTCCACCAACCAAAAATATCCAGCCAACAGCGTCCTGTGACCACTGATGAAGGACTAGAGGATGACTAACACAAACAGTGCAGCAGCAGATGAGCTGTCGTCTCTGACTTTACATCTACAAGGTGGACTGACAAGGTAGGAGTGTCTAATAGAGTGGACAGTGAGTGGACACAGTGTTTAAAAACTCCAGCAGTACTGTTGTGTCTGATCCACTCAGACCAGCACAACGCACACTAACACACCACCACCATATCAGAGTTACTGCAGTGCTGAGAATGATCCACCACCCAAATAGTACCTGCTCTGTGGGGGGTCCATGGGGGTCCTGAACACTGAAGAACAAGGTAAAAGGGGGCTAACAAAGTATCAGAGAAACAGATGGACTACAGTCTGTAACTGTAGAACTACAAAGTGCCCCTATACAGTAAGTGGAGCTGATCAAATGGACAATGAGTGTAGAAACAAGGAGGTGGTCAGAATGTTATGCCTGATCGGTGTATTTGAGAAGTAATGAAACCACTTTTTCACTGAAAACAGTGACTCCAAACTTTTTAAAACCGTGTTTGAAAAAGCATTTTGCTAAACAAAAACAAACCCTGTGGAGAACAACAGGCCAAATCTGATTGGAGGGAGTGGGAATGGACTTTGGTTGAGCCTTTGTTTAGTCATTCCACTCTAGCCTGGCAAAGAGTAAAAAACATTCCATGGCACCAGAATTATGGAGACAATGCAGAGGAAATTACAGCTGAAGACTAATTTAGGACTAATAATAGTTGAAGGACTAATTTAACTGTCTTATTAGAGGCAAATTCCTCATTTTTTCAAAAAACATCCAGATAATTAAACGATTAAGGTGTAAACAAAGTTATTCAGAGTGGCTAAATTCTGGAGAAACTGAACAAGTCAGAATGGTTCACAGTGGGGTTGATGGGAACCAGACGTCTTGCTGCTGTAATTAAAAACAGTCCCCAAAGAAAATGCATTCATTTATTTATTCATATCTAGTACATATACACATAAAACTGCAGTGCATATTTTGCACTTTTGGTTTTGGATACTAAATAAAACGACTACAATTGTGTTGTAAACGCCACAACTCAACTCCTACACTCTAAAAAAAAAAGGTTCTTTAAAGGTTCTTTAGTAAAGGAAATAGCTAATTTAGAACCATGAGTTCTACACAGGACTATTGCATGCATAAATAGTCTTTGCATGGTAAAACGGTTCTTGGAATTGATGGAGAATGTGTTGCATATTAAAATAGTTCTATATAGCACAAAACGGGTTCTCCTTTTGTTACAGCTTGACATCGCAACTAAAGCAGAACCCTTTTTGATGCTAAACAGAACCATTTCCTACAAGGTTCTATGTAGAGCCATATACGACCCCTTTTCCATCAATCTGAAGGACCATTTCTCCATGCAAAGGTCCATGTAAGCATGCAATGGTTCTATACAGAACTTACGGTTCTAAATACAAACATTCCCCTTTATTAAAGAAAACTTGTAGTTAGCCATCTCACCACTAAGGAAATCAGAGTCAGTAAGTCTGTCTGTTTCACAACAGAACACTCTGTCTTTGTTTACATCGGAACGATGGAATTTTGCCGAAATTTTGGAATTCTACTTTATAGATTTCATGAAAAGCATAATAAAATCAGCAAGAATTATTAGGGCTTCTGACATGCGATGGTGAGTATTTCAAATTCACAAGATCATCTGCTGCAAAGACCAACACACACACACACACACACACACACATGCACGCTCTTTCTTCTAAAAGCAATAAGAAGTGTTACTTACGTTGTACCAGCTCTGGCTTTTCTGTAAAGCAGAGAGAAAGAGAAAAACAAGTGTGAGAAGGAGGGACAGTTGCCATAAAAACACTGTGCTATCTATAGACACAAACACACACAGTGTAAAGGTCACCGCAGGGTGAGTAAAAGGGCACGTGATCGCTGGTTATTGCTAGATTTTCCTTCTACAGGCCACCAAACGCTGGTCCAGAAACTCACACCCACAGACATACATCACACCAAATAAGACTGTGTTTGAGGAGGAATTAAAGAGGGTTAAACTGGCTAATAAGCACACAAATCAATACGGGAGAGAGTGGACTGGTCAATAGAGGGCAGTGTAACATCAGATAGATACAGCCAAAAACAACAGAGGAGCCCTGTTGTGTTTTGTTTTATTATAATTTTCTAGATTTGGTATATTTTGTGTAAATATGTGTACTACTGTAGTACATATATACTTTGTACTACATTCAATACACAGAGATTAAATGTGGCATTTTTTCTTCAGTGATGGGCAGCCATCCCTCTGTCCACCTATGAATTATCCATCCAGCCCTCTGTCCACCCATGAATTATCCATCCATCCATTCACCCACTCATTAATCAATCATCCATCTATCATCTCTCATTTATCATTCATCAGTTCTAACTGACGCATCATGAGTTATCTGTCCATCCATCCATCTTCTAACCATCAACAATCCATTCATCCAATCAATTTTTCATTTATTGGTTCATCATTTGTCAAAGATCCATCACTTATCCATCCATTCACCACCATCATCCATCATCCATCCATCCATCCATCCATCCATCCATCCATCTGTCCATCTTCTAACCATCAACAATCCATTCATCCATTGGATCAAACAATTCATTCACCCATGATGATGATGATGATGATGATGATGATGATGATGATGATGATGATGATGATGAAGATGATTCATCCATCTAATCATCATTCATCCACTCATGAATCATTCATATATCCATTCATCAATCATCAATGACCCATCATCAACTATCCATCCATCCATCCATCCATCCATCCATCCATCCATCCATCCATTATCCAAACACTATCCACCTAGCCATCTTTCCATCGATTATTTATTTATTTATCCATCCATCCATCCATCCATCCATCCATCCATCAGATAACATTCGTCTGATTTTCTCCAGCCTGTCTTATGTGTTAATTCGTTAACTTGTTATGGCCACAAGCTCTTGTTGCCATTAATGTTACCACACTATACACCTGCTCTCATCATTACTCCACTTGCCAGCCCATTTATCAACTGTATTGAAACAATGTGTAAGGTTTTAGTCTCTACTGACCACTGTCCATCCGCAAATCTGCAAGACTTATCATTATCGGGATAGGATTAAGCAGCAGTCACATTCTGACTGGCAGTTGAATCTCCCGAGTGGCACAACTGTTACACACATAAGCCCTATTCTTCAGAGAATGTTGCTTGATCCCAGTGATGCCACAGCCATTTGTGGCCAGGAGTCCAAGAGAATGTAACCGGCATCAGTCTGTCTGGGTAGAAAGGATTCTCCTCTAAGTGTGTAGAGCTCTCTAATGACGTTGCTTTAGCGTCAGTTTGCACAGCACCACGGAAATAGTAATCCTTGATGAAGTGAGGCTGGATCATGTTAAACTGAGATTAATACAAGTACAAGACTGAATAAATAAATCTGCTTTTATCAGCAGTGTCTCACAGGACAACACTGGGGGAAACAATGACACAAACAGGCACAAAAGGAGCAACACATTCAGTCTGAGATACGGTTCAGACACTACAATCAGACCCGAGTGGGCTCTGTTGTATCTCTCCTGAACAGAGGGACTGTCTGAAGAGGTGGGCTCAGAGTGATAGCATGGGTCAGTAACATTAATGTCATTTAATGAGACGACACGGCCCACAGGACCCCCTGCTGTTCAGTCAGGAGACAATAAATCAAACCTACTGAAATAAAATAATCAGATGAAGGACGTGTGAGTGGATGAGGGAGAGGGAGAGACAGAGAGAGAGAGAGAGAGAGAGAGAGAGAGAGAGAGAGAGAGAGAGAGAGAGAGAGACAGAGAGAGAGAGGGAGAGAGAGAGAGAGAGAGAGAGAGAGGGAGAGAGAGAGAGAGAGAGAGAGAGAGAGAGAGAGGGAGAGAGGGAGAGAGGGAGAATGATTGTTTACATCAACAGATTAAACATCACACGACTCTATTTCTATCCTGTCCTGAATTACTCAGAGCTTACACACACACACACACACACACACACACACACACACACACACACACACACAAAACACACACACACACAAAACACATACACAAACTCACAAACACACATGTAAACACACAGACACACACACACAAATACAAACACGCACGCAATAACACACACACATAAACAAGTAAACAAACAAACACACAGGTAAACACACACTTCTAGTAGGGATTTTAACACTAAAGGGTTTAATGTGGGCTAATCTGTTAAAGCTGGGCAAGGTGTGTGTGTGTGTGTGTGTGTGTGTGTGTGTGAGAGAGAGAAACAGAGAGAACAATGTTAGATAAGAAACACAAATAAATAATCAAAGGTAGACAAGAAAGAAAAACAAGGGTGACAGAATGAAATTAAGATGTGAGAATGTGAGAAAGAAAAGGAAGAAAGAAAGAAAGAAAATAAAGGACTGATTTTAAAAGAAAGAAATGAGAGAGGGAGAGAAAGAGGAGAGAGACGAGGAGAGAGGGAGGGAGAGAGAGAAAGGAGAGAGTGAGAGAGAGGGAGAGAGAGAGAGAGAGAGAAAGAGGAGAGAGACGGAGAGAGAGAGAGGAGAGAGACGGAGATAGAGGAGAGTGAGAGAGAGATAGAGGAGAGTGAGAGGGAGAGAGACGGAGATAGAGGAGAGTGAGAGGGAGAGAGAGAGAGAGTGAGAGGGAGAGAGAGAGATGCATATTTAAATCTGGAGACAAACTTGATCCAAACAATTACAGAGGAATTTGCGTGAACAGTAACCTGGGAAAGGTCCTCTGCAGCATCCTGAACACTCAAATAACTCACTTTCTAAAAGAACATAATGTTCTAAACAAAAACCTGATTGGCTTCTGACCAAATCATCGCACATCAGACCACACTTTCACTCTTCACACACTAATTGGTAAATACGTAAACCAAAATAAGGGCAAAATCTTTGCGTGTTTCGACGACTTTCAAAAAGCTGTTGACTCAATTTGGATTATTTTATAAACTCATTGAAAGTGGAGTAGGGGGGGATACGATGTTATTAAATCAATGTATTCTCACAGTAAATGTGCTGTGAACAATCAGAACTGGGTTTTCCACAGTTGCAAGGAGCCTCACCCTGTTTAACATATACATCAATGGACTGGCTGGAACACTTGACCATTGTAGTGAAATACACGGCCTCTCTATGGGAGATACAACAACTAAATGCCTCCTCTATGCAGACGACCGCGTCCTACTGTCACCTACCAGAGAGGGGCTTCAACAAAGTTTAAAAATCTTGGACAACTTCTGTAAAAATAGTAATTTTTCAAAAGAGGTCTAAGCATGAAAAGAATTATATTTAGAGTTATATAATAAATTATATTTACAAAGAAATACCAATCACAATCTGGCTAGTAATCTATAATGTATAAATGCTATATGGCAGTGAGGTATGGGGACCCCTGACAAAAAACTATTTTACAAATTGGGACAAAGATCCAATTGAAGCCGTGTACACAGAATTCTGCAGAAACATCCTCCGGTTGTGATGCTTTAGCAATACTGTACCTAACAGTCATGCTAATAAAACTATTGTGAACTGAACTGAGAGAGAGGGGGGGGGGGGATAGAGAGAGAGAGAGGGAGAGGAGAGAAAGAGAGAGAGAGACAGGGGGGAGAGGAGAGAGAGAGGAAGAGAGAGAAAGAGAGAGGGGGAGAGAGGGGAGAGGAGAGAAAGACAGAGAAAGAGGGAAAGGAGAGAGAGAGAGAGGGGGGGGGTAGAGAGAGAGAGAGGGAGAGGAGAGAAAGAGAGAGAGAGACAGGGGGGAGAGGAGAGAGAGAGGAAGAGAGAGAAAGAGAGAGGGGGAAGAGAGGGGAGAGGAGAGAAAGACAGAGAAAGAGGGAAAGGGTAGAAAGAGGGAGAGGATAGAAATAGGAGAGAGAGACAGAGGGGAGAGGAGAAAGAGGGAGAGAGGAGAGAGAAAAAGAGAGAGAGAGAGGGAGAGGAGAGAGGAAAGAGAGAGAAAGGGAGAGAGAGAGAGAGAGAGAGAGAGAAGGAGAGAAATAGGATAGCGAGAGGGAGAGACAGAGAGAGAGAGAGAGGGAGACAGAGGGGAGAGGAGAGAGACAGAGAGAGAGAGAGAGAGAGAGAGACAGAGGGGAGAGGAAAGAGAGAGAGAGAGAGAGGGAGAGAGAGGGGTGGGGGAGAAAGAAAGAGGGGAGAGGAGAGAAAGAGAGAGAGAGGAGAGAGAAAGAGAGAGAGGGGGTGAGAGAAAGAGAGAGGGGAGAGGAGAGAAGGAGAGAGAGAGGGAGACAGAGAGACAGAGGGGAGAGGAGAGAGAGAGAGAGAGAAAGAGGGAGAGGATAGAAATAGGAGAGAGAGACAGAGGGGAGAGGATAAAGAGGAAGAGAGAAAGAGAGAAAGAGGAGAGAGAAAGAAAGAGGAAGAGAGAGAGAGAGAGAGAGAGAGAGAGAGAGAGAGAGAGAGAGAGAGAGAGATTGAGGTGTATGTATGTTTGTTGGAGACTGAGAAAGACAGACAGACACACTGACAGACAGCTGGACCATAAGGAAGTCTATGGGAGGTCATTGCCTAGGGACAGCCTAGGGGTCAGAGGTCAAACGAGCGGAATGGAAACGCTTACTTTAATCAGGTTTAGTCTGTCATACTGCAGGTGAACGAAGACAGGATGAATTGAACGGAGAGAACAGAAGAGCAGACATGAGAAGAAGTGGTTAGCGAACAAAAGTGCAGTGGACGATGACGGACAACTGCTGACATGTTGCGTCACAGCAGACCTACAATGGAACAGCGAGATGTCCCCAAACTTTTGATGTGAGACACAGAACGAAACAGAAGAGAACCAGAAAGCGAGAGAGAGAGCGAGAGAGTGAAGGAGTGAAAGTGAGCTGTGTGTTTTGCATGAACACTGAGCTTGCTGTAGAGAGCTGAAAGGCCGGGTCAGTGGGTGGGCAGCAACTCTTTGTGTTGATGTAATGGTGGAAGTCCAGTGAAGCGAACTGGACTGCCAGCCAAGCCTATTCTACTGAGTCTATTCTATTGAGCCCACTGCTGGTAAACAACATCACCAAACCACGCTAATAACACGGGCACATGCTACGGTCAGTGCAGTACAGCCACTGCATTAAACTGCAAGTGAACGAAGGTTTTTAAGGGAGTGTTTCTACTTGGGACACGACGACGGCCTTCAAATGTACACAGTTTTGCCCTTAAACCAGGGGTCAGCAAGACATGGTCCTGGAGCCACATGCAGCTCTTTTACTGCTTTTATAGCTCTTTTAATCGCACAGACTGACGGTCACCATAGTCTTGCCTAGCTAGACAGCAGCTAACTAAAAGGCAAAGAGAAGGCTTGAAGGTGAATATCAATAATTCGGGGATGAATTTACTTATTTTTGTTTATTATCACTCCATCTGGTTTCCTGATATTGCTGCTGTCGGAACAAAACATCTCCAAAATGGTAACTTTCCAGGAGAAAGGAAAAAACACAGAAAGGAATATTGACGTCTAATGTAAGTCAATGGAACCAGACGCCTTTCCAAGTAATTCAGGGCCGCTTCTTTGGTTCATTCATCATGAAATTTACACACAATATAAAGGGTAAAAGACATTTTCAAATGATGCCAAAAACCAAAAAACGACAAAACAGGAGATATGATATTTGCTTGCTTGCTTGCTTGCTTACTTTGCTCTGCTTTAAGCTTCAGCTATAGCTGCTTTTCTCACATCTCCAGCAGGAAACTTTTCATCAATAGTGAAACAGTTTCTTTTAAAATGTCTCTCTTTACGAGGCTGAAGTCAGTTTCTCGCCAGCTTCCCGTTCTAAAGTTCCCGTTCCACCTTAAACGGTGCAGCAGTTACATTCTGGCGCCTCAGGCACCATTTAAGGTAGAACAGGAAAATTTGACCAAGAGGCTGGTGAATGAGAACCGACTTCAGCCTCGTAAAGAGTCGAATGTTGAGAGACATTTTAAAAGAAACTATTCAACTTTTGAGGAAACGTTTCCTGCCAGAGATGCGAGAAAAGCGGCTATAGCTGAGCAAAGTAAGTCTACTTTTTCATTTATGTACTAGCACATAAGCACATGTTGAGACATATTTACAGCCAATATGGTAAAATGGACATAAAATGTGGCTCTCAAAGTGGTTTGATTTTTATTGAAAGGACAAAACGGCTCTTCTTAACAGCTGAGTGGCTGACCCCTGACTTAGACCAAACATAGTTGACCAGACAAAACATATTTGGTGTCTGAAGTTTGCTTCTTTAGCTTTTAGCTGGAGCTGCAAGTACAAAAGCTGAAAACAGAGGCAGTAGAGAATTTCTAGAGAAGACAATTACTGGTCTAACTTCAGCTACCTTTGTCAGCCTAGTTGCAAATATCTAATAAGTAATTAATAGTATTGAGTATTATTCATAACAAAAAGCCTTAGTACGTAATAAGCCTGGAATTTTAAGGGTTAAACAAAAACAGGTTCTTACTTCTTCAGTACACTCGGTGGTCCATTCAAGCAGCATTAGCTTTAAGGATTATTCTATTAACAACACTAGAGATTTTCATGATGTGGCGGAGAAAAATGTGAATATCAATTGTTTTGCCACAGCTTCGGAGGCAGCTCAGCCAATCAGATTTTAGGACCGGAACAACACATCTTATAGTGTTGATTTTGCATTTGAGACCTAAACGTCGTGCCGGACTTTCTTTCTGAATGTGCATGAGTGACGTTAACACGTATGACAGAACAATTCCCAGTCACACCACATTTTACAGTGTTTTTCTTTATAATTTATAATTATAATATCACTTTATAATTAATGCTATTTCTAAAAAGTAAAAAAAAAATTAAGCTTTAAAATTTAACTTTGTTTTGATTAAGACAACTGATGATGCAAGACTCTGTAGACAGACTAACCAGCTGTGTGTCAGATATTTCTCAAAAATTTCAACAATTAAATCACGAAAAAAATGGAAATACTGAACTGAGAAAAATGATTTGTGAGAAACTGGGTTCAAAACCTGGGTGTGATCTTAGACTCTGAGCTCTGTTTTATCTGCATGTAAACAGTCACTGAAGTAGCTGTTTATCAAAATGTTGCTAAAGTTCAGCCTTTTCTATCTCAGAGTAATGCAGAGAAACGTGTTCATGCATTTGTTACAAGCAGAGTTGATCACTGTAATGATCTTCTCACTGGACTTCCTAAGAAAACAATATGTCCCTTACAACTTCTACAAAATGCAGCAGCATCCTAACAAAAACAGAGAGATCAGCTCAGTCCCGTTTTAAGAGCTGCACTGGCTGCCTTTATTGTCTAGGAGAGATTTTAAAGTTCTGCTACTAGTCTTTAAAACTCAAAATGACCTTAAAGCACCGCTTACATCACAGAGTGTCTGTCTGTTTATGTTCCGGCACGTAATCTAAGATCTGCTGATATTCTACAAACACCCTCTGTAAAATACAGAAAACATGGAGAGACTCTCCATTATTATGCTTCTAAACTGTGGAACTCAATTCCATTCATTAGACAGTCAAACTCACTTTTAATAAACATCTAAAAATGTGTCTCTTTAACTCAGCAGTTAATAAAATCTCTGCATCTCGTCGTTTTATCTTTTAATTTGATCTTTTTCATTTTCTTCTGATTAAAATAAATAAATAAATACTAATGATTTCTTGTATAACTTTTATCACCTGTCGGTAAAGCACTTTGACCTGCCACCAGCATGAAACGTGCTATGTACATACAATTATTATTATTATTATTATTGTTGTTATTATTATTATTATTATTATTATATGCTTTCATTACTTGTCTGCTACATTAACTCTAGTTTAAAACTAGACACCAAAAGCATCTTGTCTGATCAACTGCATTTAGGGTAAAGAGACAATTGCGTACATTTGATTTTTCATTATCACTTTAAACCTTAGAAGGATGGAACAAGAACAACATAGATGTGGGCAATATGACTGTAATTTACTGTAATCATGATCACGTTTTCTGAGCATGTTGTGAACATTGACCATCTGTATGTTCCACCATAGTCGTTTATTATTATTATTATTATTATTATAGTATTTTGGCCACTACAGGTGCTTTTTTGTCTGTTCCAACTGTTTCAAGCTCAGAAATGAAAAAAACTGTGATGTATATCGTGTATCATGAAAATATGTGATATGATATTTTTTTGCCATATCGCCCACCTCTAAAACAACACTAACATGCCAACAAAGACAGGCTACACACAGGACAGGCACGGACACACACAGAGAGCGAGAGGTGCATGGACAAGACAGACGACACCAAAATTGCCGGTGGTCATTTGTGCACCACCGTACAGAACGATAATGAAAAGATGAGAAAAGAACAGAAAAGAGAAAATGCTTACTTTGGACAGTCGCTTGTGAGACTAGCATGCACCGAGGAGAAAAACAAAAGAAATCAGAAAGCACGATGCAAAAGAACAGAGCGGCAACAATGAATAAAGTGAGAGAGAAAGCAAAGAGTTATTTGTAGAGACATTATTTCATATCAAAGCATGACACCGTACACAAAAAGAGCAAGACAACTTAAAGAACTTCACATGTAATAAAAAACGAACAAAGCAAATAAATAAGCAATGACTGGAAGACATACACGGATGGAAACCTACAGACAAGACAGAAAGGGGTGTGATATGATTTCTGAACTGACATAACTAAAATTACAATGTAAAATGTATGTGTTTAGTATTGAAACTATGACTAAGCCCAAAATGTGCAAGCAATATGAGCAAAATCTGATAAACACCATTAAAAGGAGGCTGATATTTGGGTCATTCTACAGAAACGTCCACTTTTCTATCTCTTCGGAGGTGTCACTGGTGTTACACATGGTGTAACTGGTGGAACACCAGAGACATTTTTAATGAAAAAACTGTATTTTGCAGCATGTCTGCTACAGAGCATCAAACCATATGTCGTCAATCCTGGAATGTCCACTAAAATATGTCGTCTAATTCATTTGTATTCTATTTTTTCAGTTACCTAAGAATAAAGTGGGTCACACCAGTGACTTCAGCTAAAAGCTTCAGATGAGATCATGAGAAACTTTCTGAGAACTGGAAAGAACCTGTGGACTTACCATGAGCTTTTCTTCACAGATCCTCAGAAAATAGGCCAAAGAAAGTCGAGGGATGTCATCAGTGTGACTTTTATTTCAAAATAAGAGATTTTTGTTTTGCGGTTATAATATTTATTTGACATTTGTTTTCTTTGTCATTTAATTTATATACTCCACAGTCATGTATAGATCACTGTAGTCAAAATTGCAGCAAAACATGTTTTTTACCTCAAAATATGGCCTCAACTTTTACACCTGACTGTGAGGATGAGCTCTTCTGTGGTGCTCAGAATTCAAATCGATTTAAAAACCAATATTGCTAAATTGAGGCTCAAGAAGGTGTACTTGATCAAATAAGTTATTGTTTTATTTTAAAATATAAATAAATTGAACATGTTTTTTTAAGTGTACTATATCTATAAACGCTGGGGACACAAACGTGGATGTTTCTGAAGAATGACCCATTTGTTAATATGGGATTAAACATCAGTGTATAAACAAATATTTCATGACAGAAGTGACCCACATGACACATCCATCCATCCATCCATCCATCCATCCATCCATCCATCCATCCATCCATCCATCCATCCTTTCTGACTGCTTGCATTTTGTTTAATCTCTCACAAACAAAGCTCATTACATAATATGGGTGGGCAATATGACAATATGTATAATTTCCTGATGAATTACATCACAATAGTAATGGTTTTATGAGTATATCATCATATAACCAGTACTAGAGCACTGAACACCTATACATCTCACCAAAAAGACGGCGTATGTAACGGCATAAACTGTACAGTAACCAGTACCCGACTGATTGTCAGGCTCATCGTGAAATGATATTTGGTTTTACCTTCTGCTCCTTCTTAAAGAGTTTGTTTTCACAAATGTTTAATCCGTTATTTGAGTACAAACCATAGCCTTTTCTAAACGCAGCACTTGGCTGGGTGATTCTGTCTGCTCCAACATGCTTACAAACTCATAAAACTGAAACAGCATGACTTTAAATGGGATTTACTTGGATTATTTCAAGTTTCTACATGATTATCATTAAAACAAGCACAGTAAACAAAGTAACTCAAAGTGGTTTCATGTGAATTTATGCCATTGTAGAGGAAAACTAATGAAGTCAGAAATGCTCACAGTGGTGGTGATAGGAACCAGACGTCTGAGCGCCTCTACCTTACAGAAGGTTATCACATAATATGGTTATAAATACCAGAGATGGGAACGAGTCACCAAGCTGCAAGTAACAATTGAGTCTCAAGTCTCAAGTGAAGTTCCGAGTCAAGACAGCCAAGTCTCAATTCAAGTCCCAAGTCGATAGTCCTGATCTTCGAGTCATAGATAATGTTAGCATGTTAGCAGTGTATGGCTGTACACACACACACACAACACACACACATATATATATATATATATATATATATATATATATATATATATACTATAATAATAATAATAATAATAATTATATGTGTGTGTGTATATATATATATATATATATATATATATATATATATATAATTGTTTTTTTCCCCCAACTAAAATGCAAAATCCACAATATGCAGATAACCATGACAGGCATAATGTATACAAACAGAATAGGCAACTGCACGTGACACGAATTTTAAAAGTATTACTGAACTTTAAAAAAAACAAATGTTGGGAACATTGGGTGCATAGGGTTCAAATAAAAACTAGCTTGGTGCCAAAAACAACTGCTTGTTCGAATTGAATTTGGACGACAACAGAAACGTATAGAAACGAATGTACAAAGCCCAAAGGCTGCAATTTGAGGGCAAAAACTTCAGAATGGTTTAAGATGAAAACAGGATCCACATATCAGGACATTCAGCAGAGCCACCACTAACTAGCAAGAATGTCAACAAGCTGTGACGTCAGCATCGGTGAGTAATTCAGCTCGTAAAATCACCTAAAATCCTGATATTATTGCTCTGATGTTTGGCCTTCATATTCCAACGAAGCATTAAAACAGTGACATGATTCACACATCAAATCATCATCAGACTCTGTCTCACCATCCAGAGCGATTTCATCCACCTGTGACCGTCCATCAGCCAGAGATCCAGCTCCAACATCACCCAAACCCCACTCACTACTGTTATATTACATCTCTGCGTTCAGCCTTCATATTATAAACAAAAGGCTTCCAGTTTACATCGATTTTGAGTATTAAAAATATCTGATATTAAATATGCAACTCAGTTTTTAATTAAAAATAAAGCCTATCTTGCTCTGTATCAGAGTTATAGCATTGAGCCTGAATCCAATAAGGCAAGACAATCAATAAACATTTCCACCTTATGCTAATTGTTTATTTTTACTAATAATAACCAACATTGAATCACCATCAAAGTTATTGCACTTCCAGTGCACAGACACTCCAGACTAACAACTTCTGACGCTGCTGTTTATATTTACGTCAGGAAATGAATCCATTCACATGAATTTCATTCACTGACTCTGTAGTCGTTTCTTCCACTTTGAGTCTCAAGTCTTTCTGAGTCTTAAGGCTGAACTCCTGAGTCCCAGTCATTGGTGCTGAAGTCAAAGTTGAGGCGCAAGTCTTTCTCGATTTTCTTGAGTCAAGTAGAGTCATCAAACTCGTGAGTCGACTCGAGTCCAAGTCGTTTGACTGCCTGACATCTGAGACATTGTTTTAAGGTAATTTTGAGAACGTTACATGTAAAACATTACATAGAAAAACTGAGGCTCACTGAACGTTTTGCATAGTAAATAAATTGCTATATTTGTGTCGTAGACATTGTGACCCCTGGTTCCTATCACCACCATTATAAGGAAACATGAGTCATTATTTCCTCTACAACGAACAATTTCACAACATACCAAACTGAATGAATTTGTTTACATCTTTATGATTTAATTATGCAGAACTGTGATCATTATATGCTATATTAATATCATAAGAATCTACAATAATCAGTATTAGACACTATGGAATATTTTAAAGGCTTTGTGCAATGATAGAGATCAGGTAAGGTTGAGACATGGTCTGGTGGTCAGTATGTAACTGGGTCAATGGGTCAGACTCCATGGGGCTCTGATTGCAAGAGGCCATTCTAACTGACTGCTGAATCAGGCAATCACATGTAATCAGCGGTCATTTTAGACCCCACTCTGCCATTTTAGGCTCCACACAAAGAATCTATCAATGTCAGTTTAAGACCTAGAGTGATATTCAAGTCCGTCTGAACCGAAACAAACACTGAATTCAATCACTGTTGGTTTTTCCTAAATGGATTCAACACGTAGAAAACAGATAGAGCTACAAGGTGGTGGGACAGGTGGACTGATGAGCTGATGTATATGGCTTGTAAAACACCAATTAAGTGTTTGGACACACCTACTCATTTTTAGTATTTTACACCTTTTAAAATAAAAGTGAATCCGTAAAAAAGATAAAATTATACACAAGAGTGTCCAAAACGGAGATAAACAAATTCAATATATCTTCTGTGGAATCACTGTGGAAATCACTGCATGGACTCTTTCTGAAAACCACTGTCTGAGAAAACAGTTTGTCTCTGCATCCACAAATGCAAGTTAAAACTAAAACGCAAAGAAGAAACTTTAGATAAAAAGGATCTAGAAACACCGCCGCCTTCTCTGGGCCCGAGCTCATTTAAAATGGACTGAGAGTTGATTTTCTTTCTTTCAGAAAATCAACAAAACAATTCATTTGATCAGGGGTGCCAAAACCTTTGCACACAACCTTGTCAGCTGCTGAAAACTCCTTTTTTGGTGAAAATTTTTAAAACCACTTCTTAGAAACTAACATCAAAGATCTGAGTGAAAATATTTTTGAGATTCACAATCAACCAGGTGTGTCCAAACTTCAGACTGGTGCTGTTTATATGTCCTGCTACTTGTTTTCTATTTGTTTTGTTTTTTAGTAAGTGCGGTTTGGTCAGTGAACTGTAGGGTGTTTGGGGTCTGTAAAGGGCAAGGATCTTGGGGGACCATCCTGCTCAACAGGCCTCCTCACCTTGGAGTTTTTGGAGCTGCTGCGGGTCGACTGTACGGAGTACGTGCGGGTGACCAGCTGCTCCGGGGTGGACGGAGACTTGGACGTGTCCGACTGCTCCGAACCCTTCTCCACCATGTTCTCTCCCTCCAGGCTCTGCACCGTGGGCGAGCGACAGCGCTTCCGTAACACCGGAGAGCAAGCGGGACTGCTCCGGTTTGAGTTACTGGCAGTGCTGGAGAGAGAGAGAGAGAGAGAGAGAGAGAGAGAGAGAGAGAGAGAGAGAGAGAGAGAGAGAGAGAGAGAGAGAGAGAGAGAGAGAGAGAGAGCGTTATTGGACTTGTGAAGAACCTCAATGTCAATACTGTAGTACATTTCAGTACATTTAATAATCCCAAAGAGTCTGTTTGAGGTCAAATCCAATGTGCTGGAGCCAAACCCACAAACCGCTGCACTGTCCAGAAGTAGGAGCAATTAATTCATTAACTGACATACATTTCTACAGTCCTGTATCATTCTATGCGGTAAAAGGCAGGAATAGTGGTCAGTAAAGCAGCAGCAACAACATTACACAATACAGTCTAATAGGACTATAATGCAGCTACTCTCATGGCCATTAATGCTACTCAACTATCTGAGCCGAATGCCAGGAATTCCATACAATGCAACAAGGTCAAGAAGGTCAAATATTATGGGTGAGTGACCATCAAAAGCACTGTTTGAGCAGGATTAGTTCTACCAGCGGAGGCCTTTATAAACTACATTGAGATAAGTAAACTTAAATGTAAACAAACATTCCAGGATGTGAAGAACTGAAAGTAGAACCCAGGAGAAACAGTAACTTGTAAATAGCTTAAATGTATTCAATTAATGTAATATTGTAAGAATATTGCAAGATTATTTGATTTTTTTTACTTGTTTTAAGCACTTTTATCTAAGAAAGTCTTATTCCACTGGCAGATTGTTTTAGTTTTTGAAGAACAGTGAAGATCATTTTTGCTTATTTCAAGAAGGGATGTTTAAAACAAGTAAAATGATCTGTCAATGGAATAAGATAAAACTGCTTAAACACATGTAAAAAAAAATAATCAAGAAATAAATAATCTCACAGTAGTCATATAATAGTCTCATCACGAGAGCTATTAGATATACTGACTACATTTAAGATGTTTACACTCGCTAAAATATCATTTTGCAGTGTGTAATGTAATTTGTGTGGTTTGACTGGTCATAGCCCTACTGTTCATGTCAGCAATACACCACACATTGCACTCAATAACAATAACAACACACCTTACAACTGTGTCTCTCAGCAGGTTTCAGTATTCCATTAATGTGAGGTGGACTGGAGCCAATTACACAAAGATACTCCACAAATATGACTATAATTATCAGACTGTAAAAACTACACACACGGCAGATTCATACTGGATTAAAATCACTCCACTAAAGCGCTTTAAACACACAAAAACACAAACACACAAACACACACATACACAGGCCCGTTCCGTAACCCCGTTGCTCACACTGACCTTCCCAAGCACAACAGACAGTAAACGTTCTCTCAAGTTTCATTCGGGTCACTTTATACGTCTTATGCAACCGCTTGCATCACAACCAGCCAATCACAAGACCTCTCAGCCACTCTACGGTTTCAGCAGGGCTTTGAGAGAGCGAAGCAGACTGTGTGCCTACGTGTACTTATCACAGTGATTAGCAGTGATAGCCACCAACTGCTCAGTGTCAAGTGGTCAGCTTTCTAAGACTCAGTGTTCAACTCTGATTGAGCAAGAACACAAAAAATTATCATGGGATAATATAATGTAGCTGATCAGCCAAGTAGTGGCTGGAGCCATAAGTTAAGTGATACTTTTTTGATCCCACAACCGGGGAAATTCCACCTCTGCATTTAACCCATCTGTGAAGTGAAACACCACATACACACTAGTGAACACACCCACTAGGGGGCAGTGAGCACACTTGCCTGGAGCGGTGGGCAGCCCTATCCATGGCGCCCGGGGAGCAGTTGGGGGTTAGGTGTCTTGCTCAAGGACACCTCAGTCATGGACTGTCGGCCCTGGGGATCAAACCGGCAACCTTCTGGTCACAGGGCCAGATCCCTAACCTCCACCCCACGACTGCCCCAGTCCTGAACTAATGCACAAGCTAATATATTAGCTCTAACAATTAGCTAATACGTTAACCTTGAACTACTGCACTAGCCACAAGCAGTGGACAAAATACCCTTAATGTAAGCCCTAACGCTTTAGCCACAAGCTACTTCTGTTTCAGTGTTGGGGTCTGTCTTAAAATCACCTGAAGAAAATGAGTATAAACGGTTTATGGAAAAGAAAATGCCCCCTACAGACTGGGGGCAGTCGCGGGTTGGAGGCTAGGCAACCAGCCGGTTCGATCCCCAGAGCTGACAGTACATGACTGAGGTGCCCTTGAGCAAGGCACCTAACCCCCAACTCATCCCTGGGTGCTGCGGATAGGGCTGCTCACCACTCCGGGCAAGTGTCCTAACTGCCCCCTAGTGTGTGTCTTCACTAGTGTGTATGTGGTGTTTCGCCGCACGCATGGGTTGGATTGTGGAGGTGAAATTAAACTTAAAAAGAGCCCATTTTATAATGAAAGGTTAAAATGCAATGTACATGTAAATTTATTATGTAATGCAACAAATCAGATATGTAATCCCCCAGCATGTTAGTCTGTGTGCACAAGATGAACACACTGCTTTGTAATAGTGTGATGTAGGGAGAGACTGAAGAGAACACATTCATATTCTTGCTGCATGAGCTGCGTCTGGACTAGGGTTATTACAGACAGGCAGACAGATCTCAGACAGCCCTGGTCCTGCACATTTTGGTGCTTTCTCTGCTTCGACATAGGATATCATGGTAAACAGCACACTTTCTGAACATACTGTGGACACATGGTCAGTACTTGTTTTATTAAACAGTGCATGTTGTATTAAAATGAGGATATAGTTATTCATGTTTAACTGGATTCGGTGCAGCGCAGTGAGTGAGACACAAATAATCATATTTGTGGTTTTTAAGGTGGCACTTCTAGTGCACTGTGTCTGTCCATCACACTATTATGACATGGTGTATTGTGAAAATGTCCTGAAGTATTGCGACATGATATTTTTGCCACATCACCCAACTCTACTTCAGCACACCCACTTCAACTCAGCAAGAAGCTGTAGAGAGCAGGGACACAAATGTCCAGAGCAGTGGGCCTCTAGTAGGCGTTATAGCCAAAAATATATATATTAAAACGGAAACAATTCAGGTTTACACTGACCAGATATAACATTCTGACCACCTCCTTGTTTCTACGCTTATTGTCCAATTTATCAGCTCCACTTACTGTATAGCTGCACTTTGTAGTTCTACAGTTACAGACTGTAGTCCATCTGTTTCTCTGATACTTTGTTAGCCCCCTTTTACCCTGTTCTTCAGTGGTCAGGACCCCTGGTGGACTGACAAGGTAGGAGTGTCTAATAGAGTGGACAGTGAGCGTTTAAAACTCCAGCAGCACTGCTGTGTCTGATCCACTCGTTCCAGCGCAACACACCACCACCACATTAGTGTTACTGCTGTAGAAAAATGCAGTAGTCACAAGCTGGTGTGTCCTGAGTTAGTTCACTAGCTAAGAGCAATTGTGTTAGCTTTGAGCTAACACACTAGCTACAAGTGAATGTAGAACTGAGCAAACACACTAGCCACAAGTTAGCACATACATCATCCCCGTGCCGGCCAGCACGTATTCCATGCCTAAGCTGGTTTATGTTGGTCTAGTGCCGGTTTAGCTGGTCATCCAGCATGGTCATTTGGTCATACAGCACACCAGCATCCAAGACACAACATATGCCTGCTTTTCTGGTGACCACCATGCAGGTCTATGCTGGTTTTTGTAGCATTGATGACACAGTGATACAATTCTATACAGTACACAACACACACACACACACACACACACACACACACACACATTTTCTAAGCCGCTTCTCCCTCAGGGTCGCGCGGGGGGGGGTTGTGCCGGAGCCTATCCCAGCTGTCATTGGGCGGAAGGCAGGATACACCCTGGACAAGTCAGTACACAGCAATGTATATTTTATTGTTACCATAACTATTATAGAAATAATATGCTTAGTTCTGTAGTTACGAGAGCAAGGAATTCAACCGCAGACCCACACGCAGACCCTTAGAAATAGAGGGGTTGAACAGCAAAGCTACAATATTTATAATAATTCATCTACTAGTGCAACAACACACATGCTGAGAAACTCTGGCATAGATGTAGCCTGCTGGAAGTGAGGGAAGAGAGGGTGTTTCCATGGAAACAGACAAAGTGGTATCGGGTAGGTTTGGTGGAGTTTGGGGTGAAGAAGGGAGGAGAGAGAGAGAGAGAGAGACAGAGAGAGAGAGAGAGAGAGAGAGAGAGAGAGAGAGAGAGATTACATAAGCAGTGTGGGTGTGTGTTGTGGCACATGGAGGACATGTGCTGCTCTTATCATGTCATGGAGCATCAGGCCAGCAAATTAGACAGCACGAGCGTCTCACTCTCACACTCCGCCAGATAAAAAACACACTGTAATAATAGCAACAATATGCAGTGAGATAATGTGGATTTCAGCGTTTAAGAGTAAAAGCAGAAAACGCATCATGAAGACCAGAAAACAGAATTATTACTTGTGTGTGTGTGTGGGGGGGGGGGGGGGCTCATATACACAAACACATCAGTGACAGGCATGTACAGTATATGTACATTCCTATAGGAACAGTGGGTGGGTGAAATGTTCAGTTGATGGAGCTAAATATACCCCCCCTCTCCTCAGGCTACTGTCTCTGCACTGTCAACAACACATCACATCACCCAACATTATGCAACACAACAACATAATACCACTTACCACACACAACACCCACCATTAAACCATACCCCATACCATCATACATCATACAACAAACTGATCCATCATCATAACTCCACACCTACATCATAACACAATACAACACCTTCACAAGCATCATACAACACATCACAAGCATCATAACACAATACAACACCTTCACAAGCATCATACAACACATCACAAGCATCATAACACAATACAACACCTTCACAAGCAGCATACAAACACATCACAACCATCATAACACAATACAGCACCTTCACAAGCATCATACAACACATCACAAGCATCATAACACAATACAACACCTTCACAAGCAGCATACAAACACATCACAACCATCATAACACAATACAACACCTTCACAAGCATCATACAACACATCACAAGCATCATAACACAATACAACACCTTCACAAGCATCATACAACACATCACAAGCATCATAACACAATACAACACCTTCACAAGCATCATACAACACATCACAAGCATCATAACACAATACAACACCTTCACAAGCAGCATACAACACATCACAAGCATCATAACACAATACAACACCTTCACAAGCAGCATACAACACATCACAAGCATCATAACACAATATAACACCTTCACAAGCATCATACAACACATCACAACCATCATAACAAAACACCTTCACAACCATCATACAACACATCACAAGCATCATAACACAATACAACACCTTCACAAGCATCATACAACACATCACAAGCATCATAACACAGTACAACACCTTCACAAGCAGCATACAACACATCACAAGCATCATAACACAATACAACACCTTCACAAGCATCATACAACACATCACAACCATCATAACACAATACAATACCTTCACAAGCATCATACAACACATCACAACCATCATAACACAATACAACACCTTCACAAGCATCATACAACACATCACAAGCATCATAACACAATACAACACCTTCACAAGCAGCATACAAACACATCACAACCATCATAACACAATACAACACCTTCACAAGCATCATACAACACATCACAAGCATCATAACACAATACAACACCTTCACAACCATCATACAACACATCACAAGCATCATAACACAATACAACACCTTCACAAGCATCATACAACACATCACAAGCATCATAACACAATACAACACCTTCACAAGCAGCATACAAACACATCACAACCATCATAACACAATACAACACCTTCACAAGCATCATACAACACGTCACAACCATCATAACACAATACAACACCTTCACAAGCATCATGCAACACATCACAACCATCATAACACAATACAACACCTTCACAAGCATCATACAACACATCACAAGCATCATAACACAATACAACACCTTCACAAGCATCATACAACACATCACAAGCATCATAACACAATACAACACCTTCACAAGCAGCATACAAACACATCACAACCATCATAACACAATACAACACCTTCACAAGCATCATACAACACGTCACAACCATCATAACACAATACAACACCTTCACAAGCATCATGCAACACATCACAACCATCATAACACAATACAACACCTTCACAAGCATCATACAACACATCACAACCATCATAACACAATACAACACCTTCACAAGCATCATACAAACACATCACAACCATCATAACACAATACAACACCTTCACAAGCATCATACAACACATCACAACCATCATAACACAATACAACACCTTCACAACCATCATACAACACATCACAAGCATCATAACACAATACAACACCTTCACAACCATCATACAACACGTCACAAGCATCATAACACAATACAACACCTTCACAAGCATCATACAACACATCACAACCATCATAACACAATACAACACCTTCACAAGCATCATACAACACATCACAACCATCATAACACAATACAACACCTTCACAAGCATCATACAACACATCACAACCATCATAACACAATACAACACCTTCACAAGCATCATACAACACATCACAACCATCATAACACAATACAACACCTTCACAACCATCATACAACACATCACAACCATCATAACACAATACAACATCTTCACAAGCATCATACAACACATCACAACCATCATAACACAATACAACACCTTCACAAGCATCATACAACACATCACAAGCATCATAACACAATACAACACATCACAAGCATCATACAACACATCACAACCATCATAACACAATACAACACCTTCACAAGCATCATACAACACATCACAAGCATCATAACACAATACAACACATCACAAGCATCATACAACACATCACAACCATCATAACACAATACAACACATCACAAGCATCATACATCATAACAAAATGCATCACCATCACAACCATCATAACACAATACAACACCTTCACATCCATTATACAACACAACAGCATAAAAAAATGCAACACCATCACAACCACCATACAACACCTTATAACAATAAAACACCGTTGTAACCATCATAGAACATCAAAACACAACACCTTCATAACACAATATAAATACAGCATTAGATTAACAATATCACAGCCACATACTACAGCACAACATCACACAATGCGAAACTGTCACAATCAGATCATGCAACACAACACTAAAAGACCTAACCGTCATCCCTGTGATGCTCTCCACAACTGAACTTACTAATCCACTCTTTCAACATCCATCCATCCATCCATCCATCCATCCATCCATCCATCCATCCATCAATCCATTCATCACAGCATAAACACTGTCCTTTACCTCCTGCTTTACCCATTCAGCTGACCTATCCTCATCACTGTACTGCCCACACTACCTAAACACCAAAGGCCAGTCAGAGTGTGAGTGTGTGACAGTGAGCAACTGGACGCTTCACAGACCCACAGACCCCCATCGCCTCTCTCTTTCAGGGCAGCCTGGTGGTCAGAACCCCCTCATCATTTTCCAAACTTTCTGTGGCTGTTATTCAGGCTGGTGCCGGTCCAGCCACGGGACGGTTCCGCTCCAATTCACCGAGCCAAGAGTTCCGGGCAGTTCCGGACGACTGTTTTCTTTGCAGTACTGGCTAAGCGTGAATAATGACCATCTGCCAGGGTCTCTCACCAACACACACGCACACACACACACACACACACACACACACACTTACATAAACAAGAACACAAACTCACATTTGCAAGTAGTTTGCTGAGCAAAAAAACTTGATATGATATTAATGGATGCAACATATGTGCTAATCATGAGAGCATGTATGATGCTTAGTGCAGAAAAACAAAGCTTCTCGTTAGAACAGCAGATGCTCCTCCATGCGTCGCCCTATGTCACTGTTGTTTGTTGCACAACTGTCTAAGTCACAGGTATTTAATTAAAGTTCAATAAGGTCCTGTTAGAGAAAATATCCTCAAGCAAAGGTCCGGAACATTATAATGTCATCATGACTCAGTGCCATATACTGTAAACTGAAGTAGCCTAGCAGGTATGTCAACATCTTATACAGTCAACAACTGAATGTCAAATCAAATAAAGTACAGTTCATTCATATTTCAACATTTATTGCCAGTTTTCTCTTTTTAGAGCAACTTCCCTCTGACTCACTTTCTTCTCTGACTGCTGTTTCTCGCCTCATCCCTCCCCTGTGTGTGCATCACTCACTCCAGTCTCAGTGCACATCGTAATTCACAGATCTGATTGGCTGAGTAGCGTCACGTGTGATATTTACAATGCATGTGATTGGTCTGTGAGTCTCCCCACTATAGCTACCGTAAAGGTTAGAAAAGCTACGCCGATTAAAATAGGACCACCCCGTCAAAATTGAATAACGCTCCATAGTTTATCGGTTATAGGTCCTCATAGCACAGCGTTCATTCATCACTGAATGAAAAAAAGTTCAAACATTTATGGAATGATCGCAACATACAGCAATGGATGACGCATGCTCTCCTCATTCAGCGGTCCATGGTTGATTGGCAATGAAACCATACTCTAAAGGAACTACATTTCTTGGCGGAATACATGTTTATATCAATTATTATTAATAATAATAAATAATTTTCTGCATTTGATCATATTTTATGTTGACCGCTGTTTTATGAAAGCTGTAAGCCCCTTGAGGCTGTGTGTTACAGTGATTTTACCACAGGGAAGGCTGTTATTAGGCATGATGCGAAGCGAACGCACAACCTCTCATGGCTTTTTGCTTTATTATGTAACTTACTGTCATTGTCGGGACAAACAATGTCCCTACATGTTTAGTTGCGGATGACGATGAATGGACCAACATCAATGGTCCAGAATTACTTGGACAAAAAAAAAAAAAAAAGAGTTCATCATTTTGGAGATATATAACGTACTCCACCACTCCACCAACCTGCCTGACCGTCCCACCTAGTGTCCACACATGAGAGTCCATTAACACAATGTAAACAAACACAGCTTCAGCTGTCATGCTCAAGTACATGTGCCGCGTCTGAGCACATGGACAGGAATGCACACAGTGTGGACCACCTGGGCCTGGAAAGACATGGAGACACGTAGGTAGGTGTGTCTGTGTGTGTGTATTTGTGTGTTGGGGGAGGGGGGGGGGGGGTGGGTTCTGTCTGAAGATACTCAGTCTGGGTGTGGCAGAGACCAAACACTCACCCTCTCTACAACATCAAAACAGAGGAGATTCACCATCCTTCACTGCACGTGTCGCTCGCCCAGAACCAAAACAGACCACATTACACTTTCTCTTTATGTCTCCCACCCTCTACCTTTCTAACTCCCTCTCTTTTTATCTCTTTTTCAGTTTCTCTAGCTTTCTGCCTATCTTTCTCTCTTTATATCTCTTTTCTCTCCGATCGATCTCTTTTTCTCTTTCTGTCTCCCTCTCTTTTTCTTTTTATGTCTCCCTCCCTCTATCTTTCTCTCTATCTATCTGCTTTTCTTTCTTTTTCTCTCTCTCCCTCTTTTTCTCTTTCTCTCTTTATATTTTTTTTCCTCTCTGATGATCTCTCTCTCCCTTTATCTTTCTTATCCTGTCTTTCTCTGTGCCTCCTTATCTCTCTGTCTACTCTTTGTCTCTCTTCCTTTTTCTTTTTCCCTCTCTCTTTTTCTTTTTATGTCTCTCTCCCTCCCTCTGTCTTTCTCTCCCTATCTCTGTTTATCTCTGCCTTTCTTTCTGTTTCTCTCTCTCTTTCTCTCTTTCAGTCTCTCTATCCTTCTGTCTCTCTCTTTATTCTCTTTGTATCTCTTTTTCACTCTGTCTATCTCTCTCTCGCCCTCTCTTTATTGCTCTCCCTTTCTTTCTTTCTATCTCCCTTTATCGCTCTCTGTCTAATGTATAAATATTCATAATAACACAGACACATACTACACTGGACTGACTTGGGCTACCATTTCAATATTGTCTCTCTCTCTCTCTCTCTCTCTCTCATATGCACATATACACATAGTTTTAGGATGCGCCAAAGCCCTCAGCATCAAAACAAAACAAACTGTCTTAAAAGAAGCCCACCCTCTGTCTCCCCACAGTCAAGCCCTTCCGCACTAACCTGGCCGCCATGTATCACGGCGCTGCTGCGCTCATCATCGCTCGGAACGAGGGAGCGGCAGGTGGAGGGAGAGGAGGAGGAGGAAGAGGAGAGGAGGGAAAAGAGGAGGCAAGAAAGAGGGAGCATTCCAGAGGAAGAAAAAGAGACAAGCTCTCAGCACTGCTGCATCTGTGATGGAGTCTCTCTGTCACTCCTCATGCTAATGGCTGCTCTCTCGCTCGCTCTGCCTCTCTCACTCTCTGTCTCCATGTGTAGGAGAGCAGCAGTGAGTGCCCGGCTCTCAGCTGAGCTGAGTGTGTTTTCACACAGAGAGAGAGAGAGAGAGAGAGAGAGAGAGAGAGAGAGAGAGAGAGAGAGAGAGAGAGAGAGTGTTGGCGCAGTGTGTCAGTTGGCTCGTTAATTATTTAAAGTCTTGATGAAAGAAGCTGCTCTGACATCATTCACTTTCAGTTCACTTTACACATCACTGACACACACACACACACACACACACACACACACACACACACACACACACACACACACACACAGACACCCCTTCCCACGCCGAACCCCCCAAACGTCACACACACACAAACACAATGTGAAGCTGCTGCTGTGTTCAAATTATGTTGAGAAAAAAATAAAAACTGAAAAAAATGGAGATTCCTGCCTCCCTCTGGACAGCCAGAGTCACTGGTTACACTGATAAATATTATATTATTATTAATAACTGCTTGTACAGAGTAGACTGATATACAAACGCCACAGACACAGTCAGATATATTGCGCTTTATTTCATTTTAATTTGGGGATTGACAATAAATTCTTAAATATAATATACAGTCATTTTAAAAAGTTTGTTGTTTGGCAGCTGCTGTTGCTTTTGTTGATTTTCTAAGTGAAAATGAGTTCCTACATCCTCTACAGGAAGAGTTTCACATGCTGAAAAAACAAAGCGCATTTCAAAAGTGCCACAACTTTTTTCATTTTTGTACGCATTATGACAGTAATGAAGAAAAAAACATCTCTTCAGTTTTCTAGCATAAATTGGTCCTATTAATTTTTTTATAGACCCAATTATTCAAAAATATTAAATAAATAATGTGTGCAGGGGTCTTTTTGGATTACGTTGCCTTGAGGCAATATTGCGCAACAATGGGAAGAAATGATATAGAGCCGTGTTCCCTGAAGTGGTGACACCTGGCTTGTGACTGGCTAAATCCATTCCATTGTCACTTAAAGTTGCTTCTAGGCAACAAACACATTTCTGCAAAATCTCATAACAAAAAAAAAGTAATGAATGTTTTTATTGACTTACTCAAACTCTTCCCTTTATTGTTAACCTTATCGTTGCCTTTAAATACGCATAATGTTATTGTAAAGTGAGGGAAATTTGTTTGTTGCCCTGAGGCAACACTGTGCAGCAGAGGCGTAACTTATTTTCACTTCAAATAAACAAATAAATAAATAAATCAACAACATGTGTCATCATCCAAACGTTTGCACAAGGCTGCATTTCTAGAACTTTTCTTTTTTTACATTTAACAATTTTTTTTCCATATTGATTTTTTACAAAGTCAAGCTTGAACTTTTATTACAAGCAAAACTGGAGGTGTTCCAATATCAAATCTGTCAAATTTGCTTTCATGTTTTAAACATAACACTGTCTGAGGCTTTACTGGAGTCATATCAAGCCGCAATTTAATAAAAGCTTAATTTGACAGCTAAACCAAATGACGGGCCCAAAGTGGCCTACAGCTTCACTACATTAACTTTCCACTGGGACGTGTGGTACATTAATGAGTGAGCATGACTGATTGACGTGATGAAAAGACACGCTGCTGGAGCAGCAGTGAGGGAATCTGAAAGATGCTGTGGCTGCCTCAACATCTAAAGGAAAGCCTGTGATGGTCTTCAAGTGTCAGCTTGGGTCAAGCCATTGTGGCCAGTTCACAGACGCTTCGGTATGCACTGCATCCTAAATCACTGAATCACTTAAGCAATAGAACATGAGAGGGAGTGTGTTATCGCTCAGTCGCTGCACAGCTGGCAGTCCGTTCTCCAGCTCCTTGCAATAAATTCCCAAACTGTGGAATCACCACCGAGCAGCTTTTTTCATTTTTTATTGCGGTAGTTTTATGGCTCAGTCTGATTTGGTCAGACTCTGAAGATGAGGCTTGTTGAAATTGTTTTATTTGCACGTATTTTCTGGTTTTCCCACTCTTTCCTAATGTCCCACTCTTTTCTGTGTGACTCTATTGGAGGTGGAGGGTCAGTGGCATAGCATAAAAGCTTGTTTGTCTGAGTTGCTGTTCAGACCGGGGTGAGACTAAGACAGGTATACCGAGCGCTCTCTTTTTAATAAAACCATCATTATTACTGCAAAGCCCAGTATCCTGAATCTCTTTCATGGCAAGATCAAAGATTTACAACAGGCTACACATTTGGCGAATGGTACTGGGTTCATTTCTGGCTGATACCAGGTGGTTTAGCTGTTCTCCTGTTTCAGCTGCTGACAGTTTGGGAATTTAGTGTCGTCTCATCTTCATAGTCTGACCAAATCGACCGTCGGTCAAATGTGATCTTAAAGGCATCCGTTTTCTGTTTGTGGCACAGTAAGAAGTAAAATGTTCAAATGACTTGAGCGCCTCCTACAGCTGTCAAAGTTGTTGCTTAGCAACGCCGTCTCAGCGGAGTGATAGTGCTTATGAAAAAAACTTCTGTTATGGCAGCACAGTTAGAACGCCTCTCAACCAATCAGCTTACGTGGCCGGAAAGAACTGTTGTATAAACAAGAATAAGTGACATTAAGACTATTGCTGTGTTTTAGCTAAGAAACTGAAGTATGTTCAGCACTGGGCAGAAGTTAGAGATCACCCTTTAATTTCCAGTCCAAATGATTAGTGCGTAAAAGTTATTCATTTTTTTAGGATATATTTCTGAGGAAATTACATAGAAAATAATCCATTGAGTCCAAAAAAATTCAAAGCTCAAGAGATAATGGGCCTCCTAACAACCCCTGGAAGACCTGGTCAACACCAAAACTGCCCCCCATCAGATAAACAGCACTTAAAGCTTTCATCTTTGAGAGAGAGGAGAAAATCAAGCCGCTTTAGATCTGAAAATATCCACAGGTGTTTCTGTCCATCCTTCCACTGTGAGACGATGACTCAACACTATGGGTCTGAAAGGATGTATTCCGCCACAGGTATATGTAGAGAAGGTTCGCGAGATATGCTGTAGTCTCCGTATATAAGCTAATGGCAGATAGCAGAACTCGCATAAACATTCATTCCCGATGTTCAAGCTTCCATGAAGATAGATGCATGAAGAACGTTCTAGGTACTTTATTTGTCATACCTTGAGAGAAGAGATGTTGTAATAACGCGGTCAAAACAGAATGCCTTTCTAAGCTGAGGGAGAAAGAGTAATCGCTCCTCGCACACACAGGCAGAAAACACAAACCGAAGGCGGATGATGCAAGAAGAAGGGCGGAGTTACAGAAGCAGAGCATCGAGGGGAAGAATTTTAAAGAGCCCTGCACACAATAACAATGTCTGGGAATCAGCACGGCAGAACATAAGAAAAACACTGCAAGAATCATGAACAATTATGCATAAGTGATAAACAAACAAGACAGGAATAGTTCTTTTAGCAAATGTCCCTGCTGTAACAGCATACTCCCCGTCTGAAATCCTTGGATTTCACTACTAAAACATGAATGTCCATCTGGTGTATTCTAGAACCTGAAAGACAAATGCAAACAAGAAAACAACAATAACTGCAAAACAGTATTCAGGGACAGTTCAAGTTGGATATGTCCAGTCCGCTGTAATCGCCGTTCCTGGAGTAGTCCAATGACGAGTCAACTGAGTCAATATACTGCAATGTTCCTTTGCTGACTCATTCCTTGACAGGTAGCAGGAGAACAGTCTCAGATACGGGTCTGACGAACGTCTTGGAATCTCCTTGTCGTGTGATAGTTACTTCCACCTTACGGACTTTTCCATCCTCGCTGGGGAGAGTTTTTGAAATGAGTCCCATAGGCCAAGCATTTCTTTCCACTTTCTGGTCCTTCATCAGAACAACGTCTCCCACCTGTAAGTTAGGTTTAACCTGCTGCCACTTTCTTCGTCCTTGAAGAAGAGCCAAATACTCCTTTTTCCATCTGCTCCAGAAGCAATTGGCCAGATGCTGAACGTATTTCCACTGCTTCCGATAGATGTTTCCAGATGAAAGCTCTTCAGGTGGACTAGGAACAGATCCGAGCTTCTGAGTGAGGAGAGTCGCTGGAGTAAGAATAGCAGGAGAATCCGGGTCCACGGATACAGGAACAAGAGGTCTGGAATTGACAATAGCGGAGACCTCAGCTAGGAAGGTGGTTAAAGTCTCATGGGTGAGCCTAGAGGAGTTTGAGTCCATAAGCATACAGTCCAGTATTTTACGGGTGATGCCTATCATCCTTTCCCATGATCCGCCCATATGCGATGCATGAGGAGGGTTAAAGATCCACGTACAACCATTGTCGGCCAAGTAGTCCTGAACTGGCTTAGAGTCGATTTGCAGTTCTCTGCAGGCTCCTGTGAAGTTGGTTCCACAGTCGGATCTCAATTGCTTTACTGGTCCTCTGGTGGCAAGAAAACGTCTTAAAGCATTGATAAAACTTGAAGTGTCCATGGATTCTATAACTTCAATGTGTATGGCACGTACACTCATGCATGTGAACAACACTGCCCATCGCTTGCTTTCCGCATGACCACCTCTGGTTCTGCGTGCAGAGACAGTCCATGGCCCAAAAACGTCCAGACCAACGTAGGTAAACGGTGGTTCAGTGCAAGTCCTGTCGGCTGGCAAGTCAGACATTTGCTGTTGCTGCAATTTTCCTCTTGACTTGCGACATGGCACACAGTAGTGAATTAATTGAGCAATCTGTCTTTTTGCACCTAGTATCCACAGGCCTGCAGCTCTTAAAGCACCCTCAGTGAAATGTCTGCCCTGATGCTTGACTTTCTCATGATAGTGTCCTATGAGCAATGTAGTAGCGTGGTGGCGAGCAGGAATAATGAGAGGATTCTTTTCAAATGTCTCTAATTCGGCCTTGTTCAGGCGACCACCAACCCTCAGCATACCATGTTCATCAACCACTGGCTTCAGGTTGACAATAGGGCTGCTTTTAGGAATGTCCAGTTTGTCACGAAGACATTTCAGTTCCATGTGAAAGCCACTCTGCTGTACATTGCGTATCACTAACATCTCACTTAGTATAATGTCTTCCGCAGAGAGGGCCTTGTGACAGATGTGCCAACCGTGGCATTCAGTGCTGTCGTTCTTGGTGTGAAAACACTGTGCAATGTGGACTAACCTCGCGATGGTGCGTACAAGCTTTAGCCATCCGGAAAAGCGTTCAAAGCGGTGACAGTTCAGGCTGGACCTCCTTTCAGACTTGGTGATGAGGGTTCTCACTTCAGGACGAATCTCAGGATCGTTGTCAGGATCTTGAAGACTGAAGTAGTCTTGATGAGATGTTCCCCTTCCCTCGTTCAGCAAGAACTCTGGGCCTGTAAACCAGGAAGATTTGGCAAAGGCACTGACAGATGATGGTCTGGTGGCACAGTCTGCAGGATTGAGATGAGATGGGACATAACGCCACTGCTCAGGGTTAGAGGATTTCCTAATCCTTTCAATGCGGTTACTGACGTAGACATAAAAGCGCTTCGTCTGGTTGTTTATGTAACCGAGGATGACTTTGCTGTCTGTGTAGAATTGAACGTCGTCCACATGAATGTCCAGCTCAGTCTGTATAAAGTCTGCGATCTCTGCAGCCAGTACAGCGCCACAAAGTTCAAGCCTAGGGATGGTGTGTTCGGGTTTAGGAGCTAGTTTAGCTTTTCCAAACAGAAATCCAACATGAACTTTGGAGTGGTTGTCGGTTACCTTCAGGTAGGCAACAGCTGCGATGGCCTCGGTCGATGCATCTGAGAATATGTGGACTTCTCTTCTTTGGCTTGTGGTGAGAGATGCTGGAGTGTAGCAACGTGGTATTTGAATCCCGTCCAAGGCATGTAGGGATTTTTTCCAGGACTCCCACTTAGGCTGCCTGTCATGTGGCAGCGGAGCATCCCAGTCCTCAATGGTCTCTGAGAGCTGTCTCAGTAGGAATTTGCCCTGTACAGTCAATGGTGCTACAAATCCCAGTGGATCATATAAGCTGTTCACCACTGAGAGGACTCCACGCTTAGTGAACGGCTTGTCTGCACAATTAACCTGGAAGCCAAGAGAATCATGTAACAAATCCCATCTCAAACCCAGACTTCTCTGTACTGGAGGATCGTCTATGCCTAGGTTCAAGTCTCTGAATTCTGTGGCATGATCGCTGGGTTGGAAAGCTTTCATGACAGCAGTACTGTTGGAGGCTATTTTATGCAACCTCAGACAGGCTTTAGACAGCATACCTTGAGTCCTTTTCAGCAAGTCTATGGCTTCCTCAGCAGTGGGCAAGGACTTGAGTGCGTCGTCCACGTAGAAGTCTCTTTCGACAAAGTGACGAGCGTCCTTTCCAAACTCTGATTCGCCATCAGAAGCAGTCCTTCGTAGGCCATATGTTGCAACCGCAGGTGAAGGACTGTTGCCGAACACGTGCACTCTCATGCGGTATTCAATCATTTCCTTGCTGGTATCATTGTCTCTGTGCCACAGAAACCTTAGGTAATTACGGTGGTCTTCTCTTACTACAAAACAATGGAACATTTGCTCAATGTCAGCCGTAATGGCAACTGGATCCTTCCTGAATCTCATTAGCACTCCTACCAGGTTGTTGGTCAGGTTTGGGCCTGTGAGGAGGACGTCATTCAGAGATACGCCATGGTGTTTGGCACTTGAGTCGAATACCACCCTGATCTGCTTGGGTTTTCGTGGGTGATACACTCCAAAGGAAGGAAGATACCAGCGTTCTTCATGCTCTTCCAAAGGTGGAGCTGGCTCGGCGTGGTTGTTGCGGAATATCCTTTCCATGAATGCCACAAAGTGATCTTTCATCTCAGGCTTGTTTCTCAGCGTACGTTGCAAAGAGATGAACCTAGATAATGCTTGTTCCCGGTTGTCAGGAAGTTTGGCTCTTTCCGTCCGAAAGGGTAAGGGTGCAACCCAATGGTTAGATTGATCCTTGAGGCATTCACTGTCCATTATTTTGATAAAGTCCTTATCTTCCATGGACAAGGCTACTCTGTTGTCGTCTTGTGTTGTACGGAACACTGTGGCTCCTAAGTCATCATGAGGCATGGGAATGATGTCTGGTGCCCTTTTGAAGTTAAGAAGATGCTCCTTTACCTCGTAGTGATGAAGGCATGGCTCAAAGTAGGTTGTACGTCCATTGTTGAGCACAAAGGTTTTGAAGGAGTTCACTTGAGATGACATGAGACTCTTATCTAGACAGACATTGCCAATGATTACCCAGCCTAAGTCAAGTCTTTGCGCATATGGGGCATCATGTGGACCGTTGCATTGTTGACGTACCTTATGTACTCTGAGAATGTCTCTCCCGAGCAAGAGCAGGATGTCAGCAGTCTTGTCCATAGGAGGAATCTCCTTAGTCAGGTGTCTCAAGTGAGGATGATGATACGCAGCTTCCGGCGTAGGAATTTCTTCCCTATCATCAGGCATCTGGTCACATTCAATCAACGTTGGTAGGGATATGTGAATATTCCTGTTAATTGGAGAGATGAGGTATCCAGCGGCTCTTCTGCCAGAAGTCTCTATGCGACCAGAACAAGTGTTAAGAGTGTACGGTATTGCTTCTCCCTTTATACCGAAGATCTCAAAGAACTTAGGCTTTGCTAGAGACCTGTTGCTTTGTTCATCTATTATGGCATACATCCTGATGGCCTTTTCTGGTTGCCCCTCTGGGTAGACATTCACCAAGCACACCTTGGCACAGCACTTGGGACCATTCTCTTTGCCACATACCTCCATGCAGGAGGAGGAGACTGTGGTGGTTGCTGTGGTTTGAGCTGATGGCTCCCCGCCATGCGCTGTGACGGCTTTAGATGCTGCTTGAGGTTGTGAGTTGTCAGATGAAGAGGTAGGATGCATGGCCGCAACATGTTTGTCGCTACTGCATTCAGTACATTTGATGACAGCTTTACAGTCTTTAGCAAAATGTTTTGAAGCACAACACTTGTAACACACTCCTAGCTCCTTGAGCATGTCTCTGCGTTCTTGCAAAGTCTTTGCCCTAAGTCCTCTACACTCTTTCAGGGGATGAGGCCTTTTGTGGATAGGGCACATACGATTAGGGTCTTTGTCTTTGAGGACAGGAGTATCCTGTTTAGTGGTGTAGGATGCAGACATTGGGACATCTGTCTTCCTTACAGATACTGTTCCCTTTACGTCTCTACGTTTGCTTGTTTCATACCTTGAGCATGATGATGAAGCTGGTAGAGCAGATTCTGTGAAGTCGAAGCTGGGATCATTTTTCTTCCGAGCTTGGTCACTGATGAATCTGGAGAAATAAGAGAAAGGGGGGAAGGACACGTTGTGGTCTCTTTTGTATCTGGAGCCCAGGTCGGCCCATTTTTCTTGCATGCCATATGGTAGTTTGGACACCACTGGATTAACGCCATGAGATGTGTCAAGGTAACTCAGTCCTGACAGACGTGGATCCATTTTGGCTAACTCCAGTTCCTTTAGCAGATCGCTCAGATCTTGCAGCTTGCGGTTGTCCTTGTTGGTGATTTTTGGGAACATATGAAGTCTCTTGAATAAGGCACTTTCAATAGCTTCAGAACTGCCATAAGTCTGTTCAAGTCTCTCCCATGCTGCAGCAAGACCTTCCTCTGAGTGACCCGCATGAACCGCTCTCAATGTCTTTACACGTTCTGCAGAATCTGGTCCTAACCAGTTAACAAGCAAGTCCAGTTCTTCCTTGGCAGTGAGGTTAAGATCACTGATTACTGCTTCAAAGGTGGATTTCCAGGCTCTATAATTCTCAGCATGGTCATCGAACTTTGAGAGACTAATGTTTATCAGCTCCCTGCGTATCATATATCTGGCAAAGTCTGACATGTCTGACCTCCCATCTCGTGTCACCAGATTACCTTGTGATACCCTTGGGGCGTACAGATTCTCTGGCTTATGGGGCTGAGATAAATCAGGATGAAATGATGTAGCATAAGGGTTAAGCTGTGGTTTAGTCTCTGGAGGATCTGCTGGTATAATGCTGGAAATTACCTTGCTCTGGGTAGGTGGCATCATCTGATGCTTCACAGGTACAGCCGTGTAGTCAGTCTGACGTGGTGCTAGCGCATGCCGCTTAGCAGATGGTTCAGGAGATGATTGCTTCAGCACATAGTTGGCAGTGCGGTCAGCTGGGTCTTCCACTTCTGCAGGGATGGAGCAGTCTAGGTCTGAGTCTTGGTCTAGTGCTTGTTCAAGAACTTTTAGCTTGGCTAAGGCAGCTGCTTCCTCCTTTTCCATTTGGAGAATTTTTAGTCGGGCTTCTGTCTCTGCTTCCAACTGCGCTACCTCTGCTTGTTTTTTCGCCATGTCGGCCTTTGCTTCTGCTTGCCTTTGCGCCATTTCTGCTTCCTTCTCAGCAAAGGACCTTCTGACACTGGCTTCCTCTGCATCAGCACGGATCTCAATGAGCTTATCCTGTAATGCTGACCTTCTGGAACGAGAGGATCTGGAAGATGACAGCGTATGCTTGGTTGAGGCTGATCGATGGGACCTCACCTCTTGCAGGTGTGCGATGCGGAGTTCTGCCTTATCTTTGGCGTTTTTCACTGCAGCATCTTTCGCTTGAAGTAGGTTCTCTCTTTCAGCTAGCTCTGCTGTGGCATCTTCAAAATCAGCGTTGTTCAGAAATGTGACGTATTTTGCAGACAGTCGCTGATAGCGTTCATAGGCGGCAGATAAGCGGTTTAATTCAGTAGTTAATTTTGCTGCGTCACTGTCATGGCGTGAGAGCGCCGCTATATAATGCTCAGTTCTTTGCCATAAATCATCAAGGTTATCACAGAATTCTTCTTTAGTTATGTCAAAGTTCTCTTTAATCTTTTGCGTGGGTTTGCTGACACGTTTTAATCGCCCAGTTTGTAAAACCTGAAACATGGGGTCTTTTTCCTGCATGTCTGTGTCGCTGATAGCAGGATACACTGTTCCAGATGCAGCGATTGGAGGATCCACAGAGTCTGTGGACATACTGGCTTTGTGAGGTAATGTCCTTTTTCACTAGACACGCGCTCAAAATGGAGGACGGCTGAGCTCCCCTCGGGCTGTGTGGAGGCTTGCAGATACACTGTGCCCTGACTGTGCTTGGTTGCAGGCTGTCTGTCTATCTTGCAGGAGACTGCAGGTAGCTGGTTTTCAACTAGAAAGCTCTGTTTTGACTATTCCGCCACAGGTATATGTAGAGAAGGTTCGCGAGATATGCTGTAGTCTCCGTATATAAGCTAATGGCAGATAGCAGAACTCGCATAAACATTCATTCCCGATGTTCAAGCTTCCATGAAGATAGATGCATGAAGAACGTTCTAGGTACTTTATTTGTCATACCTTGAGAGAAGAGATGTTGTAATAACGCGGTCAAAACAGAATGCCTTTCTAAGCTGAGGGAGAAAGAGTAATCGCTCCTCGCACACACAGGCAGAAAACACAAACCGAAGGCGGATGATGCAAGAAGAAGGGCGGAGTTACAGAAGCAGAGCGTCGAGGGGAAGAATTTTAAAGAGCCCTGCACACAATAACAATGTCTGGGAATCAGCACGGCAGAACATAAGAAAAACACTGCAAGAATCATGAACAATTATGCATAAGTGATAAACAAACAAGACAGGAATAGTTCTTTTAGCAAATGTCCCTGCTGTAACAGCATAGGATGCGTAGCTGTTAAGAAGAACCTCACTGAGAAAAGAATACAGACAGACAGACAAAAGGAATAGCATTTGTCGAGCAAAGAAGCTGCTGGTGATCTCAGAACAGTGGATCTGCAACCCAAGAGTCTAGAACAGGGGTACTTAATTAAAGTTTAATAAGGTCCAGTTAGAGAAAATATCCTCAAACAAAGTTCTGGAACATCATAATGTCTAACTTGCATCATGACTCAGTGCCATATACTGTAAACTGAAGCAGCCTAGTAGTTATATCAACATCTTATACAGTCAACAACTGAATGTCAAATCAAATAAAGTGCAGTTCAATGATATTTCAACAACATTTATTGCCAGTTTTCTCTTTTTAGACCACGACATGTAAAATAACTCTGACTCACTTTCTTCTCTGACTGCTGTTTCTCGCTCGTCCCTCCCCTGTGTGTGCGTCACTCACTCCAGTCTCAGAGCTCATGGTAATGCACAGATCTGATTGGCTGAGTAGCCACATGTGATGCACTATATTGCCAAAAGTATTCACTCGTCTGCCTTCAGACGCATATGAAACTGAGTGACATCCCATTCTTAATCCAAAGGGTTTAATACGATGTTGACCCACCCTTTGCAGCTATAACAGCTTTAACTCTTCTGGGAAGGCTTTGCACAAGTTTTAGGAGTGTGTTTATGGGAATTTTTGACCATTTTCCAGAACCTCCACCAAACTTTATACTTGGCACAACGCAGTCAGACAAGTACTGTTTTCCTGGCAACCGCCAAACCCAGACTCATCCATCAGATTGCCAGACGGAGAAGCGTGATTCATCACTCCAGAGAACACGTCTCCACTGCTCTAGAGTCCAGTGGCGGCGCCTCACACCACTGCATTCCACGCTTTACATTGCGCTTGGTGATGTAAGGCTTGGATGCAGCTGCTTGGCCTTGGAAACCCATTCAACAAAGCTCTCTACGTTGTTCTTGAGCTCATCTGAAGGCCACATGATGTTTGGAGGTCTGCAGTGATTGACTCAGCAGAAAGTTGGCGACCTCTGCACACTATGCACCTCAGTATCCGCTGACCGCGCTCTGTCATTTTATGTGGTTGACCACTTCATTGCTGAGTTTCTGTCGTTCCCAATCGCTTCCACTTTGTTATAATCCCACTGACAGTTGAATGTGGAATATTTAGTAGTAAGGAAATTTCACGACTGTTGCACAGGTGGTGTCCGATCACGGTACCACGCTGGAATTCACTGAGCTCCTGAAAGCGACCCATTCTTTCACTCATGTCTGTAGAAGCAGTCTGCAGGTCTAGGGGCTTGGTTTTATACACCTGTGGCCATGGAAGTGATTGGAACACCTGGATTCAATGATTTGGACGGGTGAGTGAGTTTCTTGGGCCGCTAAAGCTACCATAAAGGCTAGAAAAGCTACGGCACCCCATCAAAATTAAATTATCCTCCATAGTTTATCGGTTAAAATGTCCAGGCCTGCATAGGACAGCGTCTGGGTCTGGACTCAGACTGGGGTCTGCCTATTAGTGACCTCTGGAAACCGCATTAAATGCGAAGAGTTGACAGAGTAAATATTAAAAACATTCATGTTAGATTTAGTTGTTGAAATTTCCATCATTTGCTGTTATGTTTTCTGTTTTTTCTTGATGCTGAAAAATACATAACCTGTACTTAATGGCTGTTTCGACTGGAAATGTAATAAATGAATGATGACCTCTCACTTTGGTTCAGTAAAAATAAATTTGTAATGTAAGCTGAACGCATTTCTATAGAACAGCAGTAACTCTAGACTCTAGAGGGGAATAACAAGGTGATCAACAAGTCTACCTTCTTAAAATATCAAATATTTTAGCACAAAAAATCAATGCATAAAGCCAACCATTGTTAACAGAGGTTTAAAAGATTATCAGTATGTACTTAATCCTTGTCTAAAAATACAAGATAAAAGCATGGTGGATTCATCTGAAGGCCAGTTATGGTCAGTTATAGAGGTGATCAGGCCATTTCTACCAGGGGTCACTGCTCAGGCCTGCTCAAGCCTAACGTTCAGATCAGATTCCAGCCAAAAAAGGCCCTCTCTCTAATGTTAGGGGTTTTTCAACTGAGTAAATAAATGAGGACTGAGCCCAGATCTGTCACAGCAGCACTGAAGCCTGGACAAATGTTCTCATTCAGCTTTTCAGCCGCAAGAACAGGTGTTCCACTCTCCCCACGAGGCCTCAGCGCACTGCACAGCATGTAGCTGGGTTTGCTGCTGGAAAATGAATAAACAAATGCAAAAATAAATAAATTCGCTGGTGTATGTGGTATATGTGAATTTGGGGACCTGAACTCAAAAACAAAACAAAACCAAAAAAAACAGAATCTATATTGATTTGTAGCAAATAAATCTAGAAAGTCTCATGAAGGTAGGACATAGTGTTATTGCATACAAGTCATTCTATTTGTAAGATACATATGGGACATATTATCATTACACACATATAATTTTATTGTATATTTTTAATATTTATTTTAAATATAGATCACTGTTACTATTATTACATACAGTCATAGCATCACCACACACAGTAATAACATAGTTGTGCATACATAATACATGCAGAACATAAGGCAAATTATTATATTCTTGCTGTTGGAACAAAACTTTGTATCTCCACATTTGTTGTTTTTTTCAGTTTCGGTCTTAATTTGAAAATGCCTGTTGTTTTTTACATTGTGGGTAAATTTCATGATGACTAGACCAATAGAAACAAAACATTAACTTACATTAAAAGTAAAGCAGTTTTTTTCTTTACTGTGATGAGCTATTATCTCTGACTTTATATCTACAAGGTGGACTGACAAGGTAGGAGTGTCTAATAGAGTCGACAGTGACTGGACACAGTGTTTAAAAACCCCAGCAGCACTGCTGTGTCTGATCCACTCAGACCAGCGCAACACACACTAACACACCACCACTATGTCAGTGTTACTGCAGTGCTGAGAATGATCCACCAGCCAAATAGTACCTGCTCTGTGAGGGTCTATGGGGTAAAAAGGGGGCTAATAAAGTATCAGAGAAACAGATGGACTACAGTCTGTGATCTATATACACTGCTCAAACAAATAAAGGGAACAATCAAATAACACATCCTAGATCTGAATGAATGAAATTCTCATTGAATACTTTGTTCTGTACAAAGTTGAATGTGCTGACAACAAAATCACAAAAATCATCAATGGAAATCTAATTTATTAACCAATGGAGGCCTGGATTTGGAGTCACACACAAAATTAAACTACAGGCTGATCCAACTTTGATGTAATGTCCTTAAAACAAGTCAAAATGAGGCTCAGTATTGTGTGTGGCCTCCACGTGCCTGTATGACCTCCCTACAACGCCTGGGCATGCTCCTGATGAGGTGGCGGATGGTCTCCTGAGGGATCTCCTCCCAGACCTGGACTAAAGCATCCGCCAACTCCTGGACAGCCTGTGGTGCAATGTGGCGTTGGTGGATGGAGCGAGACATGATGTCCCAGATGTGCTCAATCGGATTCAGGTCTGGGGAACGGGCGGGCCAGTCCATAGCTTCAATGCCTTCATCTTGCAGGAACTGCTGACACACTCCAGCCACATGAGGTCTAGCATTGTCCTGCATTAGGAGGAACCCAAGGCCCACCGCACTAGCATATGGTCTCACAAGGGGTATGAGGATCTCATCTCGGTACCTAATGGCACTCAGGCTACCTCTGGCGAGCGCATGGAGGGCTGTGCGGCCCTCCAAAGAAATGCCACCCCACACCATTACTGACCCACTGCCAAACCAGTCATGCTGAAGGATGTTGCAGGCAGCAGATTGCTCTCCACGGCGTCTCCAGACTCTGTCACGTCTGTCACATGTGCTCAGTGTGAACCTGCTTTCATCTGTGAAGAGCACAGGGCGCCAGTGGCGAATTTGCCAATCCTGGTGTTCTCTGGCGAATGCCAAGCGTCCTGCACGGTGTTGGGCTGTGAACACAACCCTCATCTGTGGACATGGGGCCCTCATACCATCCTCATGGAGTCGGTTTCTAACCGTTTGTGCAGACACATGCACATTTGTGGCCTGCTGGAGGTCATTTTGCAGGGCTCTGGCAGTGCTCCTCCTGTTCCTCCTTGCACAAAGCGGAGGTAGCGGTCCTGCTGCTGGGTTGTTGCCCTCCTACGGCCTCCTCTACGTCTCCTGGTGTACTGGCCTGTCTCCTGGTAGTGCCTCCAGTCTCTGGACACTACGCTGACAGACACAGCAAACCTTCTTGCCACAGCTCACATTGATGTGCCATCCTGTATGAGCTGCACTACCTGAGCCACTTGTGTGGGTTGTAGAGTCCGTCTCCTGCTACCACGAGTGTGAAAGACCACCAACATTCAAAAGTGACCAAAACATCAGCCAGAAAGCAGAAAGGTACTGAGAAGTGGTCTGTGGTCCCCGCCTGCAGAACCACTCCTTTATTGAGTGCGTCTTGCTAATTGCCAATGATTTCCACCTGATTTCTATTCCATTTGCACAACAGCTGTGAAATTGATTGTGAATCAGTGTTGCTTCCTAAGCGGACAGTTTGATTTCACAGAAGTTTGATTTACTTGGAGTTATATTGTGTTGTTTGTGTTCCCTTAATTTTTTTGAGCAGTGTAGTGAGTGGAGCTGATAAAATGGACAGTGAGCGTAGAAACAAGGAGGTGGTCATGATGTTATGACTGATCAGTTTATATATATATATATATATATATATATATACACGCCTATATATATATTTAGACAAATGCAAATGTGTCTATAAATATTTTATACAATATTCTTATTCTACATCTCGTTATTAGCTAAGTTATAATTAAGTAAAAAAAAATGTGATTAGTCATGACACCCACCCCCATCCGATAAATGCTGCCTGCTGCAGCTTTAACCTACTTTCTATTCTGGTTTTAGTTCATAAGCTGAAAACTACTGCACCTTCCGTATTAATAGATGTCACTCCAAATATGTGCAGTCATGAACTCCTTTTGGTGCAGATTCGTGGTAGCTTGTGTGCTAATAGCGCTCCCTGCTGGATAAACTTGAGCCTGAAAGCCATTATCAAAGCATGTTTTACTTAAAAAAAGGCAATTCTCATTGTTCTAGCAGAGTCATATTTTTACATTATTTTGTGAGTAGTCAATATTATTGCATACATTTACTTACATATGTATTGTACTTATGGGCGTTATTATACTCCTTATCAGTACTTGTATATATTATGCTTATATATTTAATTCATATGGGCCACATTGCAATTACATTACATATGGGATATTATTATTACATTGGAACATATGACATGTGGATGGTGTTCATGGTTTACAGAGTTGCCTTGGCAACCTGGCCTGGCCATGACATGACATGTCAGTATCCAGTGTTACAACAAGTGTGCAGTATCCATGGCAACAGGGTGCACTGTGGTTATGAATGGCAGGATAGAAAAGAGGCAGAGAAAACACACACACACACACACACACACACACACACACACACACACACACACACACACACACACACACACACACACACATTACAACTCTCCAAGCGACTACTTCCCTTCATCCATCCCTCCATCTTTCCAGCCAATAAAATGCCTCTAGTTCAACGTCCTTCCTTCCAGCCATCTATCTTTCTTTCATCCCTGTACCTCTCTAAAATGGCAAACTCACAGATTTGACCTCCTTCCATCTATCCATCCATCCATCTTTCCTACCAAAGAAATATATCCAGTATAACCATTCAACCTCCTTTCATCCAACCCTGCCTCCATCCATCTCTCAAACCAATACACCAATCAAAAATACCTCTATTTCATCATCCATCCATCCATCCATCCATCCATCCATCCATCCATCCATCCATTCCTTTAACCAAACTAATGCCAGGTTCATTTGCCATCAATTCAACTAACTATCTACTAACTATTTCATCCACTCAATGCCCCAGTTCAACCTCCTTCCATCCATCCATCCATCCATCCATTCATCCACCCATCTCTCCAACCAAAGAAATATCTCCAGCACAAACATACAGTGTATCACAAAAGTGAGTACACCCCTCACATTTCTGCAGATATTTAATCTTTTCATGGGACAACACTGACAAAATGACACTTTGACACAATGAAAAGTCGTCTGTGTGCAGCTTATATAACAGTGTAAATTTATTCTTCCCTCAAAATAACTCAATATACAGCCATTAATGTCTAAACCACCAGCAACAAAAGTAAGTACACCCCTGAGAGACTACACCCCTAAATGTCCAAATTGAGCACTGCTTGTCATTTTTACAACCTGTTCAACCTCCATTCATCCAACCCTCCTTTCTCCCATTTCTCAAACCAATGAATTGCCTCTATTTCAAATTCAATCCATCCATCCATCTCTTAAACCAAACTAATGCCCCCAGTTCACCCCTCTCTATTATAATATCCCTCCACTTCTCCCACTATTAAAATGCCTCTATTTCAACCCCCATTAATCCATCCATCTATCCATCCATCCATCCATCCATCCATCTCTTAAACCAAACTAACACCCCCAGTTCACCCCTCTCTATTATAATATCCCTCCACTTCTCCCACTATTAAAATGCCTCTATTTCAACCCCCATTAATCCATCCATCCATCCATCCTACTATCCCTCCATCTCTCCAACCAATAAAATGCCTCTAGTTCTAACTCTTTCTATCCATTCTTCCATCTCCAGAAACAATGAAATGCTGACAGTAGAACTTCTTTCCCTCCAGCCAAAGCTCCATTTCTCTATTTCTCAAACCTATGAAAGACCTCCCTTTCCACCTCGATCCATCCCTCCATCTATCTTTCCATCTGCCAAACAACAACATGCCTCCATTTCAACCTCCATCCCTCCATCTTTTTTAAACAACCAAATGCTTTCAGTTCATCCTCCATTCCTGTGTCTCTCCATCTCTTCAACCAATGAAATGCCTTCATTTCAAAGTCTATTAATCTTCAAGTATGTTCCATTCATCCCTCTCACAAATCTATCCATTCAAAAAATGCCTCCAGTTCAGCCTCCTTCCATTTCTCAATCTCTCCATTTCCCCTATCAATCCAGTGCCTCCATCTTTTCCTGCTAAAGGATGAGGGGATGGCCATTGTACAGACAAGGGCCTCAATCAGGGTCAGCTAAGAGCATTCATCAGCGCAGAAACACAGCACACTGGCCAAGAGAAACTCCATCCATCTTCATGACAACTAGGAGCCATGTTGGCTTCGTCCACTGAGCCTGTCCACTGAGGTCAGTTCCAATGTGGAAACTGGGGAACCAAATGCGCCTCAATCTGTTTGAAGACTTTAATCAGTGACTTGATGAGGTAAATGTTCCCACCTTAACCATTATAAATAACCTTCTTTACAGAGATGAAGCACTCGACTCAACAACAGTGACTCATAGCTGCATATTTCATTCTGCAGAAGGAAACAAAGAGAGAGAAACAATAGAGTCCATGTTTAATTCATATCAACCTCATGAATCTCTTAATGTGGTCTTCTATTAGATAATACACCCACAACGCATTAGCACATGCTGAAATCTGTCAAGTCAAGTCAAAGTCCATTTATATAGAGCTTTTTACAACTGATGCTGTCACAAAGCAGCCTTACAGAAAAATCCGGGTCCAAGCACCCATGAGTGTCGCCAATGGAGACAGTGGCAAGAAAGAACTCCGTAAGAGCAAGAAATCTTGAGAGGAACCACAACACAAAAGGGGAACCCATCCTCCTCTGGTCGACAATGAATAGCAAACAGCGTTGGTATAAGATATTAGAATACAAAACAGGGAAAAACAGGTGAAGCAATGGTTAATTAGATAGCTTGAGTTTATGCAGCAGCAGCAGGAGGGTCAATTAATGCAGGTGAAACTCCATGGTGATCAAAACGGTAGTCAGCCAATAGAGATGGAGCTCTGGTGACTCTAGCAGCTCTGGTGGCTCCCATGTGGCGACTTAGACTTACATCGCTTAGCAGTGGTGGACAGTAACTAAGCAAATGTAATTTATTACTGTGCTTAAGTAGTTTATTGTGTATCTGTACTTTACTGAAGTTCTTTATTTTCAGTCCACTACATTTCAAAGTCAAATATCTGACTTTTTCCTCCACTACATTTTGAGAAATCTGTCGTTCCTTTTGGTTTATGTGTGTATAAAACCATAATGTCAAAACGAAAGAAGCACAAAGAACACCAGTCAGGGCCCAGCGGTCACTCTGTTTAGAGCTGGTTTTGACCTGTTGGTCATACCGACCCAGTGCAGCACACGGTTCAATGTCAGCACAGCAGCGTAAAATTTTGGGAGAGTCTGTTCAACATAAATGATGAACTAACCTAACTTTGTGTAAATAGAGCTCAATATAGAAATATGTCCACATATGCAGTCGAGGCTGACGCGGCTTTTTTCTGAATTTATACAAACACCATTTCATTTTATAGTAAATTAGTTTGGGCTGGTTTATGTTTATGATATGTTTAGGATCATTTGTGATCCTGAGTTTAAAGCCAGTTTTTATTAAACTTAAACTTGGAACTAAGTTGCAAATAAATCTTAAACTGAAACTTTGTTTGCAAAAAGTGATTTCAGAGCCAGTCAGTTCTCCCTGATGGAAACAGTTTGCCTTGTGTTTTGTGCTTATGAGCAATTTAATAGACATTAATTAATTAATGATGTTCTATTAAAAGACTGATTTACCAAGAGAGACACTGGAGTATTTTCGCCTAAAATGAGTTAAAAAGGCAAGAGTCTTGTTCCAAAAATGGTAATAGGACATTAGAGCGATAATTAATCTTTTAGTACTTTTACTTTTGATACATACTTTTGAACTTTTACTCAAGTGGAGGTCTAAAAGGAGGAACTTCTACTTTTACTAGAGTAATATTTTATCTTGGGTATCTCTAGTTTAACTCAAGTACATGACTTGTGTACTTCGTGTACCACTGTTGCTCAGGGGCTCAAATAAGGGCAGAGACAGCGAGAGGGAAATTGATTAACACGATTAAATCTGTGCTTATATAAGGTCAATAACACAAGAAATGGTCCAAAATGACCCACCAAAGTTGTGTGTGCAATGTGTGAAGCTGTGATGGCTACTGTTGCAGCAAACCAGCATCACCATAAGGATCTTTTAAAGGAATTAAATGTAAACGTATTTGCTTTTGTAGGCCTACATTTAAAGCTGTTTAGGGAATGCTGACAGCCAATGAGGGCACAAAATCCTGCTTGCAGTTGTGATGTAAGTAGCTTTAGACCTCTGACCCTACGTGTTTTTTTTTTTTTTCTGTCCTGGTCACCAGGCTGTCTCTGGGTCATCCCGCATTTGAAAATAGCAACGCTTGGCAATTGATCACAAAGCAATACACGTGGCCAACGTGACCTCCTGTAACAAAATGTATTCCAAATGTCTCGTGGTGCGAGATTAGAAAGTGTGTCAGAGCAGCTCAGTCAAATATTAACACCCACCAACAACAGAACCAGCCAAAACAAAAACAAGTGGGCTAAAATAAAGGCCCACTTTAGTACAGTGTTTCTAATAACTTTGTAGTTATACATAAACAGCAACAACAACATACCTGAAACATCCATGTTTCAGTCCCTAGTGTTTACAGATATATTACACATAAAACATGTTAGGGTTACAATTTATTTACATTTTATAATAAAACAATAAGTTATTTTAATAGTTACACCTTCTTGAGCCTCAATTTAGAAATACTGGTTTGTAAATAAATGATCTAGAATTCCAAGCAACACAGAAGTGCTCGTCCCCACAGTCACGTGTGAAGGATGAGGTCATATTTTGAGGTTTTTCTGCTATTTTAACGGCAATAATCTATACATGACTATGAAATATATGAATTGAATGACATTAAACAAAACAAATGCCAGGTTGTGGTCCTCAGGAGTCGTGTCACTGGTGTTACTGCCTAACAGAAAATCACAAATATTGCTGAAATAAAAATCACACTGATGACATCACTCGGCTTCCTTTCACCTATTTCCTGAGGATCTATGAGGAAAGGCACATGGTGAGTCCACTGTGTCTTTCAGTTATCAGACATTTTCTCATTTAGCTCATGATTTCATATGAAGCTTTTAGCTGAAGTCACTGGTGTGACCCACTTTATTCTTAGCTAATTGTGAAAAAATAGAATACAAATGGATATTTACACATTTTAGTGGGTGTTCCATGATTGATAACACACGGTTTGACGCTCTGTAGCAGACATTTCGTAAAAAGCATTTTTTCATTAATAAATGTCTCTGGTGTTGCCTTTCTTATGTGTAACACCGATGACCATCAGTAACACCAGTGATACCTATGGATAGACTGAAAAGTGGACGTTGCTGTAGGATGACCCACCTACAGGTGACAGATGGGGTACAATATTAATCAATGTAATTCACTGCAGTATATGTAACATATTATAAATATGGTGGACCTCATAATGAGGGTATTTCTTTATGAAAGTGGACCGTTAGTGTAGCAATTGTGTTGTGAATTATTTATTAAAAGGTCACTGATTCCTTTTGCTTTATTAACCACACAGCACTCTGCAGTCTTGAGTGACATGCCATTCAATCTGGCTTCTGTTCCAACCCATTTGCTGCTCTATGATGCACTCAGCTCCACAATGCTGTCACCTGCCAATCACACAGGAGCCTTTCCAGGGCTCACTTGATAAAAGCAGTCAAGAAAACAGGTACAGCTTTCTGTTACCAGGGAAAGAACTATATATACATCGATCAGGCCACATTATGACCACCTCCTTGTTTCTACACTCATTGTCCATTTTATCAGCTCCACTTACTGTATAGATGCACTTTGTAGTTCTACAGTTACAGACTGTAGTCCATCTGTTTCTCTGATACTTCTTTAGCCCCCTTTTACCCTGTTCTTCAGTGGTCAGGACCCCCATGGACCCTCACAGAGTAGGTACTATTTGAGTGGTGGATCATGTCAGTAACACTGACATGGTGGTGGTGTGTTAGTGTGCGTTGTGCTGGCCTGAGTGGATCAGACGCAGCAGTGCTGCTGGAGTTTTTAAACACTGTGTCCACTCACAGTCCACTCTATTAGACACTCCTACCCTATCAGGCTGCACAGTTTGTGTTCGTCATTCTCTAGACGTTCAACAGTGGTCACAGGACGCTGCCCACAGGACGCTGTTGGCTGGATATTTTTGGTTGGTGGACTATTCTCAGTCCAGCAGTGACACTGAGGTGTATAAAAAATCCAGCAGCACTGCTGTGTCTGATCCACTCAGACCAGCGCAACACACAGTAACACTCTACCACCATGTCCGTGTTACTGCAGTGCTGAGAATGATCCACCACCCAAATAGTACTGGCTCTGTGAGGGTCCATGGGGGTCCTAATCGGCGCATAAAAAACCTGCAACACTATAATTACCCATCACCAGCTACAAAGGTTCTAATTAGAGCCATGTATTTAGAACCCTTTCCGTACTCAAATGTTTCTCTGCATGGTGAAATGGTTCTTCACTTTGCTGGAGTATGTGCAGTACACGGTTCTATATAGAGGTAATGAATCCTTTTGGCACTATATAGAACCATATACATATTTAAAAAGATGGTTCTTCAGGTGTTCTTTAGTAAAGACAAATGTTCTAATAGAACCAAGAACACTCAAAGAACCATTCGGATTCCTAAAGGGTTTTCTGTATGCTGAAAGGGTTCCTCAGATTGATGATATATGGTATACGCATCAATCTGAATTCTATATACAGGGTGAGTCAAAAGTTACAGGACAGTTTTATTTTATTTTATTTTTTATGCTGTCACAAGCCTCCACGATGCGGTGCTGAAGGAGGGGTTTGCTGCGGAGTTTCTCAGCATACACAGTTTGTTTGAGATGACCCCAGAGACAAAAGTCCATAATAAAATAAAACAAAACGATGTCCTGTGACTTTTGTTTCACCCTGTAGAATATAGGTACATCTTGGATGTACAGGTGCACACAGAGAGAGTGAGAGAGTGAGAGAGAGCGAGAGGGAGAGAGAGAGAGAGAGAGAGAGAGAGAGAGAGAGAGAGAGAGAGGAGAGAGAGAGAGAGAGAGAGAGAGAGAGAGAGAGCGACAGAGAAAGAGAGAGAGAGGGCAGAGGGACGTCCCAAGGGAAATCAAAGTGACAAAAAGAGCCTTCCAGTACAAGTGATGAAAAGAGGAGGAGGTGATGAGAGAGAGAGAGAGAGAGAGAGAGAGAGAGGGAGACAGAAAGAGAGAGAATGAGAGAGATAGAGAGAGAGAGAGAGACAGAGAGAGACAGATAAAGAGAAAGCCTTTGAGAATAATCTTGCTGTCTTCAATCAGAGGCTCCTGCTGGGTCACTGGACTCACGCGGTGATGGGAAGGGGAGAGAGTGAGCAAGAGAGAGACAGAGAGAGAGAGAGAGAGAGAGAGAGAGAGAGAGAGAGAGAGAGAGAGAGATGAGGGGATAATGATGAAGACAAACGAGGGAGGATAGACTTAGGTGAAAAATGCAGTTTAACGAGCATCACAAGTCCTTGAATGAGTGTGTTCATGTGTGTGTGTGTGTGTGTGTGTGTGTGTGTGTGCGTGCGTGTGTGTGTGTGTGTGTGTGCATGTGTGTGTGTGGTTATCTCATATGCAAAAAAGCTTTGAATCTCACCCCCTTCTGGACAGACAGAGTCACAGCAGCAGAGTCATAGCAACAGAGAGCAGAGCTGATATTCACTCATCTATTATAAATAAAGACACTGCAATTCATTTAGCAGCCAATGCTGGCGACTACAGTCACACGCAAAAGTTTGCATGATATGTTTTGTTTATCTTCTAAGTGACAACACATCGTCTGCAAGGAGCACACTCTGCCATGGTTACTGTACAGGTTCCTTTCATTTGTTTGATTTTAACGTGTTTGAAAAAAAAAAAAAAGCTGAAATATAACAAATGTGCCATCACTTCTGACGGCTACACTTAATGCTCCCAATATATTAAATTCAGCAGATAAACAGTGAGCCTGTATTAAAGCAAGCAGACGTGTGCTCTCTGTAGAGTATGTGTGAATATATGTACACTTAGAAAATCAACAAAAGACACATAAACAGGGGCGTGCAAACTTTTGCAAATAAATTCTATAACATATATAATATATACCACGGGGGATTTCATGATTGGGGTGCTTTTGGGCCTTTGTAACTCTTGAAAATTAAGCTTTATTTTTCATCTTTGTTAATAAAATGAGAAAAAATGTGAAAAAAATTATAAATCTAAAAATGTGAATCTACCTCAAACAACAATACTTCATAGTTTATAATATAGTTATATGTACAGTTATAGCCTCAACTTTACTGATAATGGCTTAAATAAGTTACAGGGTTGGCAGTAACAGCATTTCTAGCAAACAATTAGCAAATACACTTTATTTGAACTTGGCTGCATAACACTGGAGTAATCATGCCATAAACATGTTATGGTAGATGTCATATTCTATCAGGAGTTGTCATGACCTTTTGCTTGATAACATAAGATTGTAATTTTATATTAATATTATGGTGACTGTAATGACAGATGTCTTAATGTTTGATGTCATTACAGTCTGTTTTCCCTTGTTTACTCTTGTTAGTCCTCATGGCATCACAGCATTATTTAAGCAATAGGACACGAGAGGGAGTGTGCTATCATGAAATAACATCACAATCACTGTGATTTGGCCGCAGTAGACGTCAGAGATCATCACAGCTGTGATGTTATTCGTGATAACACATGGTCTCGAGTATTCTATCGCTTTTATACAACAGTTGAATAAATAAAGTAGGAAATTAATAAACTGGGCTGTGAACGTGGCATTTAATATGTTTTAATGTTCAGTTCCTTCCCCCAATTTATAACTCCTTAACAAACAGCTTGTTGCTATGTCAGGGTAATGAGCTCCGCCCACTCGCCACACAGCCGGCAGTTCGTTCTCCAGCTCCTTACACTAAATTCCCAAACTGTCATCACTACGGAGCAGCTTTTCAGTCGGCAGCTGTGACAGAAGAACAGCTAAACAACCTGGAATCAGCCAGAAATGAACAGAACAGTCTCGTCTTCAGAGTCTGACCAAATCGGACTGAGCTGTAAAACTGCCACAATATCAAGTTCAGCTCAGTTTTGTCATTTTTTGCCAGATCAATATTAATGTTGTTTTGTTCCAGTCAGTCTGTAAAGCTTCTTACAGCCTGTTTAGTTTGGCAAATGGTATTGAGTTCATTTCTGGCTGATTCCATTATTTAGTTGTTCTTCTGTCACAGCTGCCAACTGAAAAGCTGCTCAGTGGTGACGACAGTTTGGGAATTTAGTGTAGTCTCATCTTCAGAGTCGGACCAAATCGGCTGCCGGTCAAATGTGATCTTAAAAATATCCTTTGTTTGTGGCAAAGTAAAAAGTAAAAACGTTCAAATGGCTTCTACAGCTGTCAAATTTGCTGCTTAGCAGCGGCATCTCAGTGGAGTGATACAGTGTTTTGAAAAAAGTTCTGTTATGGCGAAAAAACAGCACAGTTAGAACGCTTGTCAACCAATCAGTTTACGTGGCCGGAACTAACTGTTGTATTAAACGTATGTCATAACAACTGTACAAAGAAATAATGGTAACATGACACTGTTATAGGACAAATCAGTGTTTGGTCACAGTAGGAAAGAGCTTATTTCTGGGTGAATAACACTGGGTTTTTATACCAATTCTAATTCTAAGACTTACTTTTCCAAGATATCAAGCTTTTTGTCACAGTTGGCTCCTCCCACTACTCCATGTGCTCCTTTGTTTTGATCTTCCATGTGCGTTTGTTTTGGCCCTGTGTTTGCCTCTTGTGTTTGCTGGTCTTTGTTCGATGTATCGTTCTGTTTGTTTGCTTCGTTTGAATCTCTGTGTTGTTGTTTGTATTCTGGTCTGTCATGTCTGAACCCCGTTTTCTCTGTGTTGGCTCTTTGACCCTGGACTGTCTTGACCACGACCCTGGATTTGCTCCTAATACATCTCGCTTATCTCAGCATATGCGTCCGCCTCATCGCTCCTCGTTACACTTTTTTTTGTATGTGCTTACACCAGTCACAAATTTAGTTCCAGGGTTTAATTGCAAAAGCATTTTGCAGCTATTAGACCGAAACCTGGTATTTCTGTTTTTGTCTTTGTTTTTCAGTTTTTGACATTTTTGGAAAACACCTACTGTCCTTTACGTTATATGTAAATTTCAACATGGGCCCAAAGAAACAGTTCAAAATTGCTTGGAAAAAAAAATCTGGTTCCATGGACTTACATTAAAAATAAAATAGGTTTATTCCGTCTCCTGTAAAATGACCATTTTGGAGACACAGGATTTTGGTCAGACAGCAGTGATTTGCTTTATAAGGCTGTTTCTCTGCTGCACATTAAAAAACAATCCTGCAAAAATGGCTGATCACCAGCAAAACTTGAATTTGTTGTGCTTTGGATGCTGTTAAGCAGGTCAGAAGCAATGGAAAACCAAACGTTTAAACCAGCGTTTATCTTCTTTGAAATGTTGGTACTCTGGTCAACCAGCAAGACCGTGCTGGGTGATCAGCTAAACCACCACTAGGAGGGAAAAAAACAGTGTTGTGGCACGGGAGTGGGCGGGTAACCAGCTCAATGCAAGTGGGAGCGGGACAAAGCACACATATAGAGAATTCTCAAAACTTAATGAATAGCCTAAATAAATGTAATGGTCACTAAGTGATATGTGTAGACAATATAAAATGATAACAAAAAAGAATTAAAAAGAAATGAACTCTTCTAAACAACTGCGGAGCAACTGATCATGCAAAGGTTAATAAGTATATTATAGCAGATATTATAATCTAAATCACAATACAGCCTAAGAAATACATCTCACTCGTTTTCCACTTTACTATATCATAATAAAAGTGCTTCTCCCCCTTAATGAGGGTCTCTATCTGGATGCAGTGAGAGGGCCTTGGAGTTCCCTAAAGCCATGCAACCCCTCTGAACAAAGCTCAGCTGAGCACAGAGAGCGCTGAGTCACAGCTCTCACGTGGACACCCCTGCAGCTCCAGCCTGGGGGGGGGGGGTTCAAATTAATATTAATATTAATAATGTGCTTCCCAACATAACAGCAACAGGCTGTACTGTCCCCATTCACACCCACCACACACAGAGCAGACAGTGACAAAGAGATAAAAGCTCTCAGCCTCAAGGCTCTAACTGTCCTCACCATAAACAAAAAAACAGATCAACAAACAACAGGGCAAAAGAGGTGAAAGAGAGAGAGAGAGAGAGAGAGAGAGAGAGAGAGAGAGAGAGAGAGAGTGGAGAGAAAGAGAGGAACAGACAGAAATAAAAGAAGTAAAGGGATAGAGAGAGGAGAGAGAGAGGGGAGAGAGAAAGAGAGGAGAGAGGGAGAGAGGGAGAGAGAGAGACTGACAGAGAGAGGGAGAGAGTGGAGAGAAACAGAGGAGAGAAAGAGAAAGAGGAACAGACAGAGAAATAAAATAGGGAGAGGGAAAGAGAGAGAGAGAGAGAGAGAGAGAGAGAGAGAGAGAGAGAGAGGGAGAGGGAGAGAGAGAGAGAAAGAGAGTGGAGAGAAAGAGAGGAACAGACAGAAAAGAAGTAAAGGGAAAGAGAGAGGAGAGAGAGAGGGGAGAGAGAAAGAGAGGAGAGAGGGAGAGAGGGAGAGAGAGAGACCGGCAGAGAGAGAGGGAGAGAGAGAGGGAGAGAGTGGAGAGAAACAGAGGAGAGAAAAAGAAAGGAACAGACAGAGAAATAAAATAGGGAGAGGGAAAGAGAGAGAGAGAAACAGACAAATAAAAGCGGTAAAGGGAAAGAGAGAGGAGAGAGAGGAGAGAGAAACAGAGGAGAGAAAGAGAGAGAGGAACAGACAGAGAAATAAAATAGGGACAGAGAGAGAGAGAGAGAGAGAGAGAGAGAGAGAGAGAGAGAGAGAGGGAGAGAGAGAGAGACTTGACTTATAAACCCACTTCATTTAAACAATACTCTACACAGTCCTATCATCATATTCCAGCCACATACACTTGACCTGAGATCTGGTAGTCCTAAGTGCCAAGGACCAAGCCCTCAGCACAGACTGATAGAAAGCAGAATTCCCAGATAGGTCCATCTCTCTCAGCCACAACACAAACAGATGCCTCTCATAGCCCAAGTCTTCCACCTGTCGCAGCAGAGCACAGGCAGCAGCAGCCCACACCAACCCTCAACCATACAAGAGTCTTTGTGCCGTTTGGAGTCTGAAAGTCCTTATCCGGCTAGACAGATCGATCAGACCGTGACCTCCCTCATGCACAGGTAGATATAGGATGGCAGCACGGGTCCACTGTTGACCAGTCCAGAAAAAATCCACCAGTTTTCTCTGGATCTCCTTAATCAGCAGGTCTCGTGGCTCCAGAACAGTGAATCTGTGCCACAGCATTGAGGCAATCAAGTTGTTGGCCACCAAGACCCTTCTCCTGTAGGACAGCTGAGGCAGGTCCCAAGCCCACTGAGACAACTTGACACAGACACAGTCCACTACTCCTTCCCAAGTCTTATCCTGACACACCACTGTTCCTAGAAATACACCAAGATACTTCAAACCCTGCAACCCCCACCGTAGGCCTGCTGGCAAAACTCTACCCCTCTACCCTTCCACTGTCCCAAATTGAAACTCTCAGATTTATCCCAATTTACACGGGCAGAGGATGCACCCTCATACAGGCGCAGAGTTTGAGTCAAGGCCTGAACATCCGCATTGTCTCTAATAAAAACAGTTACATCATCTACACATGCAGACAACACCGCCCTATCAGCTAACCCTGGCACACTCAACCCCTGAAACTTGGACCTCAACCTGCATAACAGAGGCTCAATTGCAAGACTATACAGCTGCCCAGACAGAGGACACCCCTGCCTAATTCCCCTTACAACTGAGCCCACCACCAACTTTAAGCATGATTGAGGCACCAGAGCATAAAAGCTGAACCCAGTATAAAAAGACTCTCCCAGCCCAAAACGTTGTAGGGTAGTAAAAAGATAAGAATGGTCAACACTATCAGCACTATGAAGATAGACAGATAGAGAGAAAGAGAGAGAGGGGGGGAGAGAGAGAGAGGGGGAGAGAGGGGTTCTGTAACTAAATGTAGTCACACCAATAAACCATAATGAAATAGACTGCATTGAACTGAGAAAGACAGAGCAACAGAGAGAGAGAGAGAGAAAGAAAGAGTGTGAAAAAGCCGCACGTTGCCACTGTTCTTTTTTTTCCCTCAGAACTGCCCTGCTATTCACTACTAAAAATAGCCTCCACATGGCCAGCGAGAAAGAGAGAGAGAAAGAGGCAGAGAAGGAGGGGAGGTGGAGAGAGATTAAGAGAGGGAGGGAGGAAGAAGTGTACAGGTGCAGAAATACCCAAAAAACCGAGGAGGGAGGGGACGAGCAGGATCGGCTCCACGTGAGCACGGACCCTCGGGGGACAGACAGGGGACAGGGAAACTTTAATGAGACCTCCAGCGTGAGTGAGACACACGAGCAGAGCCAGTAACGTCCAAACACACACAGAGCTTTCCAGCAGACCGAGTCCAATGTGGGACAATATTACTGCATAAAAACTAACCTTAAAGCGAAAGTTCAGCCAAAGCGTTTACACAGTTTACTCCCTTAAAACATCTTAAAACATCTTAAAACATCTCAAGTTTGGTTTAGTTTTGCTCTGGAGCTGCAAAGGTTTCAATATCAACACTGAACAAATTTGAACAACACGATTACACCACATAGCTAAAAACAGCAGTAGGAGCTATTTTGGAATAAGGGTCTACTAGCTGTTAGCCACATTAGCCTCATACTTCCTTTGTACAACCATAGAAAAAAAAATGTCTTGGTCTGATCGACTACATTTAAGATCAGCTGGAAGACATCATCACTCTGACCACACACTGAAAGCCAGCCCATCGATCTGTCCATTCCCAACAATCAAAGACCGGCTATGGACACACATAAACCGTAAATTCACTCTATGTACAGTTTATGTAGTGCATATATATATAATAAATAAAGCTTAATCAGTTTAGTGCCCCCCCCCACCTTTTTTTTTAATTACCTTACTTGGCCCATAAAATCTCAAGAGGACCACAAGAGATTCTTTCACACTCGTCTTCAAACTCAGTTGCATTTAACAGAAATATGTTAGTAAAAAAAGGTGTACAGAGCATCTACAGTGGACCATCCAAATAAAGTGTTACTGTAAATTCTACTGTAATTCTACTGTAATTTACAGTAATTCACAGCGCAAAGTCACTCCATTTACAGTCCCTTTATAGAGCCTAAACTGCAAAAACGACACAGTTTACTGCTTCTGTAATGTCGTGTTATAAATCTGCCCTTCACACTGAAGTTATAAAGAGTGTTTCAGCTGGGCTGCTTTATAAACATGACATAATACAGGACAGCCAATTAGAAAAGAGACCACGTACACATATAAATCTTAAGATTAAGCAATAAAAATATCTGCTTAATTGTAAATTCAGATTTCTTTGGCACATAAAAGCTCAGTTGGACTACAAGGGAAAAATGGAATGATAAAAACGACACGGGCCCTTAATTAACGGATAATAAGCAGTGTATAAGCACACTGACAGTGGACCTGTTGGTGGGGCTACTGCTTAACTGGCATTTTAGTTTCAGAGCAGTTTCTTGTAAGATTAATAAGTGGGTTAAGGGGTTAAAGTACAGTGCAAACACACACAGACGCGAGCACACACACTCTTACCAGGCGAGTTTGAATCCTCTCATCAGTGCGTTGCAGAGTGTGTGGGTGTGTGAGGCATGCTGGCGAATGGCCGCCTCGCGCGGGCCAGCCGGACGGGAGAACGCGCGCCCCGCTGTGCTGTCCCATTCGGTGTACTAACGCTAACACTAACAGGCTCCCTGCTGCACCAGATGGTCCAGGTTAGCGCCCAGTACACGGCGTAAAAAAAGCTCCGTCTCAGCCGCTCTGACAGTGTGTGTGTGTGAGAGAGAGAGAGAGAGAGAGAGAGAGACAGAGAGAGAGAGAGAGAGAGAGAGAGAGAGAGAGAGAGTCAGGAGAAAAAAGAAAATCACAGAAAAGACGAGTGTTGTCCTCACACACAGCAAACTGCACAGAGAAGAGAGAACAAAATGTCCAAGTTCTAGTAGATGTTGCTATTTTCCTCACCAGCTCTTTCGTTCCCTCACATTTCTCTCCCTCTGCCTCACTCGTCCTCTCCCTCTCTGGCTTAATTCTCTCTCCCCTCCTCTCTCTCTCTCTCTCTCTCTCTCTCTCTCGCACTCTCTCGCTCTCACTCTCTCTCTCTGCAGTGGAGAGCTGGGAGTGTCTCTGTTTCTCTGCTGTAGCTCAGCAGGACTACGCGAGAGAAAGCATCTAAACTGTAGGCAAAAATATGCACGAATGTGACATCATACAACACCATTAAAGAAACCTTTATTTTCCTGTTTAAAATAGAATTTATTCATTTTCTCAGGGGATATTTCTGAGGAGATTACGATCCCTTTAGCAAGAAAGTCGGGACGCTATGCAAAATGTAAATAAAAACAGATGTGCAAATCATTTAAAGCCTACTTTTAATTATAATCAGTACAAAGACAGCAAATCAAATGCTGTAACAGAAAATCTCAGTGTTAAAAAAGAAATAAGCCTATTTTGAATTTGATGCTAGCAAAACATTTCAAAAAAGTTGTGACGGGAAACAAAAGTTAAAGTTGTGTAATGCAAAAAAAAAAACCTGGTGGTTCATTGACAACAGGTCAACAGCATGAGAGCATCTCAGCGAGGCTGAGTCTTTCAGATGTAAAGATTAGGAGGGCTTCACCACTCTGCGAAAGACTGCACGAGCAAATAGTGCAAGAATTCAAGAATAACGTTTCTCAAGATAAAATAGCAAAGAACTTCTTCTTCTCATCATCTACGGTACACAATATAATTAAAGGATTCAGAGAATCTTGGGAAATCTCTGTATGTAAGAGATAAGGCCGAGTATTTGCTGGCCATGATCTTGGGCCCTCAGTCGACACTGCATTAAAAACAGACATGATCCTGTAGAGGAAATGACCACATGGGCTCAGGAACACTTCTGAGTCTGTGAAACTGTGTTGCTGCATCCACAAATGCAAGTTAAAACTCTACAGTGCAAAGATGAAACCATATATTAACAGGTTCCAGAAACACTACCGCCTTCTCTGGGCCCGAGCTCACTCAACATAGACTGAGGTGAAGTAGAAAATTCCTGTGGTCCGACAAAATTTGAAATTCTTTTTGGAAATCATGGACACTGCATACTCCAGGCTAAAGAGGAGAGGGACCATCCAGCCCCCAGGTATTGGTTAGTGCACATGGGTGATTTGCACGTCTGGGAAGGCACCATTAATGCTGAACGATAGATACAGGTTATGGAGAAACATATGCTGCCATCCAGATGACGTCTTTTTCAGGGAAAGCCTTGATTATTTTAGCAAGAGAAGGCCAAACCACATTCTGCATGTATCACAACAAATGGCGTCATAATACAAGATTCATGTGCTGAACTAGCCTGCATGCAGTCCAGACCTGTCATCATTGAAAACATTTTGCACAAAACATTAACTTTCAAAACTACAGTGGCATCTCTTCAGTTCCTAAACACCTACAGAATTGAGTGTTGTTAAAAGAAGAGGTGATGAAACTGTGGTAAACATGCCCCCATCCCAACTTTTTAAAAATGTGTTGCTGGCATCAAATTCAAAATGGGCATATACATTTTTCAAAAAACAACACAATGTCTCAACATTTGATATTGAGTTGTCTTGGCACTCTTTTCAATTAAATGTAGGGTATAAATGATTTGCACATCATTGAATCCTGTTGTTATTTACATTTTGCACACCATCCCAACATTATTTTGGAAACGGGGGTGTAGATAGAAGATAATCCACTTGCATGAGGAATACAAAGAACAAAAAAGCAGCTTCCAAAACTGCAGCTCAAAAACGATCATTAAAGATACAGAGAAAACAGGACTCCTAACAACCACCCGCAAAACCTGGTACACACCACAACTGTGCCCATCAGATAAACAGCACTTAAAACTTTCATGACCCATTGCTATCACAGGCATTTAGTTGCACACACAGTTATTGTATAATGTATAATCTGCACAGAAAAGCATTTCCAGTAGAATTGCATGCTTTCAAATAGCCTTAGGTCACTACGCCTAATGCTCAGTGTTGGCTAAAGAGGTATAAAGGTTTTAGAACAGTGGATCTATGTTCTTTAGCGTGGTAGAGCTCCATCCAACCTTTAGGATGGGCTGGAGCGAACTAGAACTAATCATCCAACACAAGTACTTGTCCTCATTAATGCTCTTGTGGCTGAATGCAATCAAATCCTCAGAGCAATGTTCCCACATTTACCTTCACACTTTCCCAGAAGAGCAGAGCTGCAAAGGGGGACAAACTTCTTACTAATGCCCTGGATTTCAGAAGAAACGTGAGCTGGTGTCTACCGACTTCTGGACATGTAGATTTTATTGAATCTCTTAAAATATCCTCTCAACAATCTACTAATGAAATGACTTAATAGAATATTTATGCCGCATTATATGTTTTGGGTCACGGAGTCGCTCAAGGCTGCATGTCCCAGGACAGTGGCCTGGTCATGGGTGGGTAGAGACGGAGGATTAGCCTACCTGCAGCAGCGGCCTGTAGCCACGCCTTCCTGTCGGCCTCAATCAGCTCTCGGGGTCAGCAGCCAGGGAACCTAATCTCTTAATGCATGCACAACGGCCTGCGTCAGTCTCTCTCTCTCCAGATCTGACCGTGAAAAAAACCTCATTACATGGTTTCAGCGGAGGCCATTTTCATTTAATTTCACCACTCTGTTTGTTTCAGAAAGTAAGTAGATTATGCTACCACTTAGCGCTTTCCCAGAGGAAAGGGAGAGAGAGAAAGAGAGGTAGAGAGAGGTAGAGAGAGAGGAGAAGTTAGTTACAGCTAAGTGCTAACAGCATTATGCTGATGAAGATGTGGTCTGACAGCAGACCCCTGATTAACATCTCCATCTGCACTCTTTCTTTAAGGCACTATCCCTCCCCTCTGCTGCACTGTGATGACCCTGGGTGAAAAGGTCAGCGACTGTGTCCCTTTATCCCAAAGGGTGTTTAAATTAATGCTAGCCAGGCTAAAGCCATGGTTTAGCCAAAAAAAAGTAAATGACAACATTATCCCACCTTCCCCAAAATGGAATCAATCAGCCAAGATACGATTGAAATTCGCTTCTTCGGTTGAGCTACAAGGCTAATATAGCTAACAAGCAATGGAAGCTAACGTTTACCAGTTAGCATTGTGCTAACTGCATGTCTAAATCTAAAAGAATGTGCTTCAAGCTGCTAAATAAACAAAGACTTATGTATGTGGGACTGTTTGGCGTAGTGTTATATCATGAATTTCATACTTCATTAAATTTAAATGTATGAAACTCAGACAAAACAAAAACCTCTAGATGGCTGCCACTACTGTTTATAGCTATCTGACTTACTTTGGCCCATTTTATTGATAAAAGTATGTCATACAGCATCCAAAACCACATAAGCAAGTCCATGAGATTATTTCAGTCATCACTTCAACACAGTATGAGACAAAAAAAAAATGCTTTAAAAATAAAGGTAGCTAGCATGATGCTAATCGCTAGGATATAAGAAACCATTACTGGTTGGCTGCTTTAACCTTATAGGGAATAATGGGAAACTGGACCTTTTTTTGTGGAAAACCTCCTCTGAAACATGAAGTTCTGAGTACTTTTTTGATTTTTATAATGATGGCCACTATAAAAAAGTCTCTGGCTGACCACAACAGCTTTGGCTCTGCATGTTCTGCCAAAAAAATGCTAAAGCGCAAAACAAAGGCTGTCATTGTTTCAGTACTCATGTTTAGAGGCTTGGCTCATGTAAGGAATCCAAAAGAGAGCAAGTTAAAGGACTCCAGCCTAAAACTAGAGTTTTTATAAAGTTCAGTCTCACCTGTTTGTCAGAATTCAATATTTAATTTTATTTTGATTTTTGGTTTTGTTCATCTGTGTTCTCTCATTATAATAACCAGCACACATTACGCAAAAACATCATACTTTTTTTAATAACCCTTGTGGCATAAACCAATCTTAATGCAAGCTGCCCCTGATTTCTAGGTTGATAAATAGAAACTTGTGTTAGTGTAACTCATAGTGTAACTCGTGCATATACTAGTTAATGAAAAATACAATGACATAGTGTCACTGATGTGAAGCACCAATCTTAGGAGGCATCAGAATCTACTTGAGTGGTAATGGTGCCCCCTTGTGGAGGATTCTCAGGCTGTTAAATGTGAACGAGTGGGTGAGTTATAGGCCAGGACCATGAGGCTGACAAAACTCCACCCTAAAGCAGTAATAGTTTTTCAAAACTTCCATCTACCTTCAAGATACAACATCAAAAGGGGTTTTCCTATTCTTAAGGCCCAAGCTCATTTCACCACTTGCCCCTACCACTGAGCCCTTAGCCCTGTGTTTTGTGCATTGTCGTCTAGGGTTAGGGTGTCCCAACTTCTGTTGAGATAGAGGGGTTGGGTGAAGCATTAGGGCTACATGGCCCTCCAAATGGTGGTTTCTCAGAGTCTCCAAACAGAGTGTTATGAGAAAAAAAGAAACATTGGCAAGACGGCTGAACAAGAGACCAAAGAAACCCACAAATGTGAGAATTTTCTCTATTAAAAAATTACAATAACCATTGTATTACTTTAGTTTAATGTAGATTTCAACCACTACCCCTTGTAACTCAGTTCCAAGGGGTTAGAGTGACACTCAAAATGGGACTGGGCCTTAAAACTAAAAAATCTACTGAAAAAAAAATTCTGTTTGGGCTGATTTTTTAGTTTTAGGATATTCAAAGCAAAAATAAAGTGCCACAAACAAGAGGCACAATCAGAGTGAATAACTGCATAGAATTATCACACCAAAACCATTACGAACACAGATTTATCCACTACAAGTATCAACACTTTACTCTTACACTCACCAGTAAGACCAGTCCTATCCCACTGTGAGTCCCATAGAATTCTACTGTTTAACGCAAGTTTACTTGATTACGTTTAATTAAGTATTTGACTATACATTTATACTATTACTATTACACTGTTTAAATAGATGGTTCTTTGAGAGTTCTGTAATAAAGACAATGGTTCTATATAGAACCATGAACACTCAAAGAACCCTTTGCATGCATAAAGGGTTCTTTGCATGGTGAAATGGTTCTTCAGACTGAAGAAAATATGCAGTATAAGTTTCTACATAAAACCTTTTTGAAAATGCTTCTAATGAAGCACAAAAATGGCTCTTCTATTGTTACAAGCTTGAAATCATAGCAGTAGCTAGAGAACTCTTTTTGGTGCTACTTAGAATCATTGTCTTCACTACAGAACCCTTGAAGAATCTTTTTTAAGTGTAGGACTAACTACTTCTACTACTACTACCACTACTACTTTATAATCGTATTATTGTTATTACTAATAGTAGTAGTATCAATAGTATATGAGTTTTCTTTGGTAATTAAGAATTGCTAATGAAAATTGTAGGTCACTGTTGTTGGAATAAAACCTTGTTATGTCCAAAATGGAAACTTTACAGGAGAAGGAAAAAACATTCTTTACTGTTAATGTAAGTCAATGCAACCAGACTCTTTTTCCAAGTCATTTTTGGCTGTTTCTTTTGGTCCAATCATCATAAAATTTACACATAATGTAGAAAACAACATGAATATTCAAATTATGTATTATGTCAAATACTGAAAAATGAAAATGGAGATACAAGGTTTTGTTCCGTAAGCAGTGATATGTTTCAATATAAATGTTAATATTATACATTTATGTTTGTGTGTATGTGCTATATGTCTAATTAAAATTCATACTCGGGACACTTTTTTTTTTCTTTTTGGTCATCCTCCAGCCCTTCATCAGTGGTCACAGGATGCTGTTGGCTGGATATTTTGGTTGAAGGAATATTCTCAGTCCAGCATGAGACACAGCAGTGCTGCTGGAGTTTTTAAACACTCACTGTCCACTCTATTAGACACTCCTACCTTGTCAGTCCACCTTGTAGATGTAAAGTCAGAGACGACAGCTCATCTGCTGCTGCACTGTTTGTGTTGGTCATTCTCTAGTCCTTCATCAGTGGTCACAGGACGATGCCCACAGGACACTGTTGGCTGGATATTTGTGGTTGAAGGACTATTCTCAGTCCAGCAGTGATAATAAGATGTTCAAAAGCTCCAGTAGCACTGCTGCGTCTGATCCACTCAGACCAGTGCAACACACTCTAACACACCACCACCACCACATCAGTGTTACTGCAGTGCTGAGATTGGTCCACTACCCAAATAGTACCTGCTCTGTGAGGGTAAAAGGGGGCTAACAAAGTATCAGAGAAACAGATGGACTACAGTCTGTAACTGTAGAACTACAAGTGCAGCTATACAGTAAGTGGAGCTGATCAAATGGACAATGAGTGTAGAAACAAGGAGGTGATCATAATGTTATGCCTGTTCGGTGTATTCTGAGCATTTACAAAGCGTCTACAGTGAACCATCCAAATAGAGTTTTACTGCCTTTTTATCTTGCATTTGACTTTTTCCACTTATGACGTTTGTGTAGGTTTGTATTCCCAAACTGGCCACTTTTACGTCACCATTCTCCATCCTCTCTGTAACCTTCAGAATTTAACAGGCTGTTTTGTTACTATGCCTTTAAAACTGATACGATTGTACGCAAAAGTTTGAACACTCCTGGTCAGTTTACATGTTTTGTCAATTTTCAAAGTCAAAATAAGTTGACAACTCCTCTATAGGGAACATACCTAAATCATCTGACCGGGGGTGCCCACACTTTTGCACACATCCAGTAGAAATCTGGAACTTTGTTCATCAAAGTTGCTCACAAGATATCGACTCCATTTTTTAAAATACATAATTCTTGTTATTGTTTACTGTACATATGTACATTTACAGTTATTCTAATGATATATGGTGGTCTTGCATGTAAAGACACTCTCACTGCTGAGATAAATGGATTAAAACTTAAGCGCCTAAGATTTCTGCATAGTGCTGCATGTGAAATGTATAATGACATGAAATCCCATATATTTTCATCAATATAATACAATGCATAGTCAGCATTAAGAGTCTTCAACTCTCCCTCCTGCCCACTCTCCCTCGGTATAATAGAGCTGGTGCTGAATGGACAGCTCCCTTCAGCACTATTCCTAAAGAGAAGCTCCCAGCTGGCTGTGGAGGTTCTACCACTATCAAGAGCTTAGGGCTAATTCTAATGTAAAACACCTGCTTTCAGCTGATCTACAGATCTGATATGTTAGCTTAGCTATGGAACTGAAATGCATGGAACGCAAATTATCCACAAACAAGTTTCAGCGCTAGCAGTATCAAAGTTTAATACTGATAATGATCCTAAAACACAGATAGACCAGATAGATGGTACATGCTTACGGAAGCTGCATAATAACCTTTGCTGGTTGCCTAATTTCCAGCCCACGACTGCCATAATAGTGAACTCTTGTGAATATGTCTGCAGAACAGAGCAGCATATCGAGTGATAAGCAAAATCAATTACGCCAACTAGCAGAGCAAGTTAGCTAACTGGCCAAATTAGATGCTTTTAAAATGACCGAAAGGTCAATTATTAAAACCATTTTATAATTATAAATATAACTATAATGGTTCCAGCTGCCAACAGTAAAGTTTGGTGTAGGAGGGATAATGGGCTTGGCCTGTTTTGTTCCAGTGAAGGGTAATGTTAATGCTACTGCATACAGAGACATTTTAGACAATTATATGCTTTAAACTTTTTTGGGGAAGGTCCTTTCATGTTCTGGCATGACTGAGCCCCTGTGAAGTCCTGGCTTGATGAGTTTGTTCCAGCTCTTTTTCAAGTAGGTGGAAAATGAACTAGAACTTTATGCTATTATTGTGAAATTGAAGCATCTAGAAACAACAGCATCAGTAGACCACACAAACTCACATCCTCTGTTCGAATATACACTATTCTTCTGCATCGCTCAGTACAGAGTTCCAAACTGCCTCTAGAAGCAACATCAACACAAGAACTGAGCATTGGGAGCTTCATGAAACGGGTTTTAATGACTGAGCAGCTGCACACAAACCTAAGATCACTATGCGCAATGCCAAGTGTTGGCTGGAGTAGCGTAAAGCACACAATTACTGGACTCTGGAGGAGTGGAAATATATTGTCTGGAGTGATGAATCACACTTCACTATTTGGCAATCTGATGAGTGAATCTGGGATTGGCAGATGCCAGGATAACGCTACCTACTGCAATAGATAGTGCCAACAGTAAAGTTAGGTTGAGGAGGGATAATGAGCGATGTTCATGCTACAGCAAACGAAGACATTCTATACAGTTATATGCTTCCAACTTTGTGACAACAGTTTTGGAAGACCTTTCAGCTGTTCACAAAAAAGTCCATAAAGACATGGTTGACGAGGTTGTTGTGGAACAACAAAGCCAACATCAACAACATCAAATGCATTAATTTATCAGTCACACTTTATTTGGATGGTCCCCTATAGATGCTCTACAGATACTTAAATAATTAACAAACTTTCTGGTGATCCTCAGTTGATTATCAACAATATTATGCTTATGGTTAGGAGTAGATGTAGGTTTTATCTTGAGGTTAATTTGTGCAGAAGTAGGAAGGTAGCACTAGCAATGTTAGCATTTATTAGCAGTTTGCTCATATTTTCACACTCAAAGGTGAAAATGTGATTCTACACATGATCCTGTGTAATAGTGAGTTCTTGTGAATATGCATGCAGAACAGAGAAGCATATCCACTGATAAGCAAAATCAATTAAGCTAACTAGCAAAGCTAGGTAGCTAACTGGCCACATTAGATGCTTGTAAAGTGGCATCACATTAGCAAAGACAATTAAACTGTAATGCCACTACAATGGTTCCAGTTCCGGTGGGCCCAAGCCTTTTAGTGGGTTAAATGGTTCTTTGTACGGTGAAATGGTTCTTCAGATTGATGGAGAATGTGCTGTATATGGTTGTAATAGAACAAGCTGATTTTCACCATGCAGATAATCATTTAAGCATGAAATGGTTCTATACTGCCTTCACTAAAGAACCCTGGAAGAATCATCATTAAGTCTGTAGGACTTGCGCTCCACTACAGTGTATGGTGATGCCTGCAGAACTATGAGTGACATCAATGATATTAAAGTGTACGTGTGTGGCAGAATGGGTGGTCTACCCCCCTCCCACTCGCCCGAACTCTGCCTCAGGAGTGGAGCTGTAGTATTTTTGGAGATGTATAGGTCAGCAGCAGGAGCCAATCAGAGGCCTTTAAGTCTAGTCAGGTGACCGGGTGACTGTCACACCAGTTGAGTGTCAGTGTGGGGATAGGTGGAGGCACCAAAAACTCCGCCCCTACATCCACCACATGCGCACATGCGCACACACACACACACACACACACACACACACACACACACACACACACACAGATCTATGCATATGAAGTGCTAAAGTGCTGCTCTGTCACTTCTGTGGAAAATCCCCCTAGAGAGAGTGTATACACAGCTGAGTGGGCCAGAGGTGCTGGAACAGAAGAGAGACGAGTGGAAAAAACACAAATAGATTCATTTCTTAATGCTGAAGTTTAGAGGCTAAAAGTCAGCATGCTCGCTCTCTGGTCTTCAGAACAGCTGTGACACTGTGTGACATTTCAGCATCAGACACCAAATAACAACAGTGAGAGATACACAGGGAGAGGGAGAGAGAGAGAGAGAGAGAGAGAGAGAGAGAGAGAGAGAGAGACGGAGAGAAATATGTACAGAGAAAGAAATATGCATAGAAAGAGAAAGAAAAAGAGAGAGACAGGGAGAGAGAAAGAGAGAGAGAGGGGAGAGGAGAGAGAGAGACGGGTGCACATTAGCAGAAGTGAGAATGGAGTGTGTATTCATATCACTGCAGCTCTCATTAAGAACTCAGTAAGGATCCTGTTTTATCCAAAAATAGATTTAACACACAGACACACACACAGACACACACACATAGACACACATAGACACACACACACACACACACACACACACACACACACACACACACACACACACACACACACACACACACAAACAAACAGACAGAGAGACTGGAGAGGTTTGTTTTGCATGATGCTGGCAAAGTAAACAATAAACTGAGCAGAACAGCAGGAATATCACTCTTTAAAGCCCTCCAGAGTCAGTCAACTGCTGTATGCTCCAGAAAGCCCATAAGAGCGAGCACCTAAACCCCCAGTGCCACCAGATGCTCGGCAGAGCCCCTAATAACCAACATCTAACACCCCAGTGCACCAGTTGCTCCAGGAAGCCCCTAAGAGTCAACACCTAAACCCACAGTGCCACCAGCTACTCCAGAGAGCCCCTAAGAGCCAACACCTAAACCCACAGTGCCACCAGCTACTCCAGAGAGCCCCTAAGAGCCAACACCTAAACCCACAGTGCCACTCGATGTGAACTTACATGTTCTTTTTTTCACTGCACAAGCATCATCATTCAGCATTAACATAAAAAATAAATAAAATAAAATAAAAGATTAATATAACGTGTCTTTAATTTTACAGTTTATCTTTTGTTTTTCTTACCCCAATAAATTAAAATGAAAGAAATACACAGTAAGTAATTTCATTTCAGATCAACAAGACATGTTTTAACACGGGTGTCCAACATTTTCATACAACTATATAATCACATTCTCCAGCACACACACACACACACACACACACACACACACACACACACACAAACACACACACACAAAAATACACAACCATACACACACATAGACACATAAACATGCTCATACACACACACACACACACACATAGACACACATAGACACACAAACACACTCATATACACACACAAATGCACATGGAAACACACATGAACACACACACACACACACACACACACACAGGCACATAGAGGATGTTTTCAGAAGGCCACCCAGACCCACATTTTTATTAAGTGTGACTGTGTTGTGTTGATAGTGTAAAGTTTACATCATGATGATGATAAAACAGGCTAAATGGCAGAAATCCCAGTTAGTCTGACTAAAAGAGTTTTTTTTTCTGATTGGCTGATCAGTTGCTATGGAGACTAATAGCTATTAGCAGAGATAAACACAGTTTCTCATCAGTTGCAAGGCCACATGCAGGGACAGTGGTTACTATGCCAACAGACCTGAAGCATTAAGAAAAGACACCAGCAGTGAAAGTGACAAACACACACACACACACACACACACACACACACACACACACACACACACACACACACACACACACACACGCACACGCATACACAAATACACAACCATACACACACATAGACACATAAACATGCTCATATATACACACACACACACACACACACACACACTCACACACACACACACATAGACACACAAACACACTCATATACACACACACAAATGCACATGGAAACACACATGAACACACACGCACACACATGCACAAATAGACCAGCATACAAATTCACACACATTCAAATACACAAACTACACAAAAATACACACAAACTCACAAATACACACAAACACAAACAGATACACAAACAAACAAATGCACACTAATACACAAATATACAAACAATAAAGCATATGCACACATGGATATATACACACTCACACACAAACAGACAAAAAAAAAAAATATATATATATATATATATACACTCATAAACAGACACAGATACATACACACACACACATACACACACACACACACACACACACACACACACAGACACATGACTACATAAAGTAATGGTTAAAGTTTGGCCCAATTTGAAAAACTACACCCATCATAACTGTCAATCAAACATCACACACTACACTTATGCACACACGCATATGAAGTCAGTCCCACCCACCTGCTCCCCTCTGTGTTCACAGTACTGGTAATGGAGTGGCTGGGTGCCAAAGTGACAGGTTATTTTAGGTAGGAACATTACTGCCACTCACTGTGATACCAGCTGTTAATGAACGAACACACACACACACACACACACACACACACACACAATGAACACGAGGCTTGCTTCCTGAGTCCGACTTGCAGTTGGTGAAAATCCATTACATCATTACAAGGTCAGTTAATACACCAGGGCCTGACCATGTCTGACACTGATACTGATTTTAACATGCTAAAAACTCTATAGCCTATAATAGCAACCATTACAATTTTATAGTATATTTTACAATTTTATCTTACAGTCTGGTACTTTCAGTTAAGGCTACACTATGCAAGAATTTGGGATTTGGCGACATCTCTGGTGGAAATGTGTAATTGTACACAACATGTTGAAGAACATTTTGAATCGTGGGTGGGCTTTGGACCCCGTCCCCAAGGGGATGAATCTGATGAGTGCAAATGATAGGAACCAGACATACAAAGGGTCCCGAAAGCAACATCATGGAAAACTATCACACAAAACTGATACGAATGCCTGAGGTCTGAGATACTGTTTTACAATAATCCTGAGATTAGATATCGGCCTTCAACTTTTTTTTTAATACATTCACGGTGGAGAGGTACACGACATTACAGAACATTTTTATGCAAAGAAAATTATTTACTTGTTTTTTACAATTATCAACATTACATACAAAAAGGCATGTGTAGGTTAATTGGTAAATTAATTAGTAAATAAAATGGCTGTATCTGTGTTGAAGATATCATGACCCCTGGTTCCTGTCACCACCACTGTAAAGAAACAGTTCACCACGTTATCATCAAACCCCTCATTGATTTTGGCCACACCAACTGAATTGTGCAAAACTGGTGAAATTTCTCCTAAACAAAAAACTTTCAACTATGCAACATTTAAATTGTTGACTTTTAAGCATGCAGTTGGCATAAGGTGCTATATAAACTTCCAATCCTTGTAAGCGACATTAGCCTCAGAGCTCTAGTGCAAAACTACAGAAACAAACTACTACAGCAGGCCTTGTAATGCTGCCACTTACGGAAACAGCACCCTCTGGTGGCTGATATGCTTCACACAATTGCATCTTATAGGAATTTCCACCTGTTTTAAAAATATCTGCATAATTAAATCAGGATGTAAACAAAGTCATTGAGAGTGGTTTGACAGTGGTGGTAGCAGGAACCAGACGTCTAAAGAGCTTGCTACCTCATGGAAAGCTATTATATAAAATAATGATGAATGTGTCTGACGTCTGTAGGCATTGCTTTCCAGCAGCTTTGCTTTTTTCCTGATATGTATTGTTAAAGGCACAATCAGGTTGCAATGCAAAACAGGCCATATTTTTTCACATTTATGACTATTTTACCATGATCAACATTACACATTCAATTTTAGAAGACACGTTTCGGTTCACTGGTGGTTGTGGATAGCAAATATAATGGCCCTAGTAAATAAAATGAATCGACAGTGTTCTATTGTAGACATCATGACCCCGGGTTCCTGTCACCACCACTGTAAAGAAATCTGAGACTCTAAGTCTCTCACAAATGAACCTTCGTCAAACCGAATTACTTTGTTTACATCTCAGTGATTGAATTACGCAGAAAATGTACAAAAACTACAGGTTTTTGCTGATCGATAAAACCAAAATCGACCAACCATTCAATCACAAAGATGCAGAGAGGAAATAAAGTTCATTTTAACTGCTTTAATTGTGACTCACATTATTGAGCTTTTCTGTATTTCAACACAAAGTCATGTAATACAGTTACATGAAGAATTTAGAAGAATAAAATCTGGATTTGGTCATTTGCACTTGAATTCCTGACCAATAAACAAACGCCCACATGCATTATAATTTGGCACACTTTAGCTGCTGCAATGTGAAACCAATGGAACCAAACGGCAGAGATGTAATGTTACAAAACCCCAAACTCTGTGAAGCTAACTAGGTGGGAACCTGAGCCTGAGACACAAAACGAGCTGATGTGAAACAGGTGGGTGGGGGTCAAAACCCAGCCAGAAAGTCCTTAGTAAAATATACTGCATTATCTAAAAGTCTGCTCATAGGCTTTCATGAGCACAGTGTTCTATCAGTTTCGAAGGTCATGACTCAACAGGAAGCAAGAAGGAACCCACGATTTCCCTGAGTCACCATCTCCCTGCAAAGCTGCCTCCAGCTTTCTATGTAAATCACTCACAGTCTCACAGTTGACAGCTGTTCGCCACCGGTTCGCTCTGTCCAGCCTACACTGCCATTAGATACTAACAATCAACACCTGAAATAGATTCTATTCACTCTGGTAAAGAAACGACTGGCTGCCACCTCAGAGATGCCACCTCCAGGCATGCCAATGACTTATTCCTTGTAGGGATGTGGATTCCAACTAATTTTGATATTCAAACATCCCTTATGGGTTACCGACCACTTTCCTTAGCAAAGAAAGGACCCTTTATACCATTAAAGTGTTGTTCAGATAGATAGAGGATGTGCTGTACGAGACGTTCTATGGAAACGTCCATGTTTGTGGTACTAGCGTTTATACATATATTACACTTGAAAAGCATATTAGCGTTACAATTTATTTATAATTTGAAGTAAAACAATAAGTTATTTGAACAAGTACACCTTCTTGAGCCTCAGTTAAGCAATATTGGTTTTTAAATCAATTATCTTGAATTCCAAGCACAGAAGAGCTCGTCTCCACAGTCATGTGTGAAGTCTGAGGCCATATTTTGAGGTAAAAACATATTTTTCTGCAATTTTAACTACAATAATCTATACATGACTATGGAACATATAAATGAAATCACATAAAGAAAAAAAATACTGAATAAATATTATAAATTATATATGAAAGTTGTCCCCAGGAGTCGTGTCACTGGTGTTACTGCGTAACAAAAAATCTCTTATTTTGAAATAAAATCACACTGATGACATCACTCGACTTCCTTTTACCTATTTTCTGAGGATCTTCGAGGAAAGGCTCATGGTGAGTCCGCTGTGTCTTTCAGTTATCAGACATTTTCTCATTTAGCTCATGATCTCATATGAGGCTTTTAGTTGACGTCACTGGTGTGACCCACTTTATTCTTACGTAATTGTGAGAACATAGAATACAAATGGATTAAATGACATATTTTAGTGTATTGTCCATGATTGACAACATGTGGTTTGATGCTCTATATCAGACATTTTGTAAAATGAATTTTTAATCAAAAAATGTCACTGGTGTTACCTTTATTATGTGTAACACCAGTGACAATCAGTAACACCAGGGACTCCTATGGACAGACAGAAAAGTGGACGTTCCAGTAGAACGACCTGTATATGATCCTATACAGAACCTTTTTGAGAAGGGTCCTATATAGCACCTAGATAGCAAGGTTCTACTAGTGCTACACTGTCAAGCTTGTAACAATAAAAGAACCCTTTTGGTACTATACAGAATCCTTGTTTAAAAGGGTTCTATATGGAACGATCTACAGCACATTATCTGCCTAAAGAACCCTTTCACAATTCATAGTAATTCACAATTTAGTAGTAAATATATATTTATTACTAAAGAACCCTTGAAGAACCATCATTTTTAAGAGTGTAAGGTAGCCTTTTTAGGTGACCACAGTGGTGTAGCAGCACGCAAAGAAACACCCTGTAAAACATGTCTTATTATTAAAATATAGCCAAAGGACATCAGTAGGTTTTCATGTTGGATGAGTAATGGAAGCTGCCTCTTCAGATGAGCCAATGAGGATGCTAGAGAGGGATCGTCATCGTACTGGACATCCAAACATTCTTCTGCCAGAGAAATATATTTCCCACTGTTTCTGGACGGAGCTAGATTGGTTATTTTTAAAGATGTTGCGTAGATTGTCTACATTATGTAGCTTATCTACATCTACATTCAACATTTTGACAGCTTGGGTTACTACTGACTTCCAGTGTTTGTTTGCACTGTTAGCTGTTAGCCTGCAAGCTCCAGCTCTAAGCTAAAGAAGCAAAATTTGGTGTCTTGGCTGATCGACTGCATTTGGGGAATAGACAGCAAATCTGACAGTTCAACATGCTTGGAGGAGACCCCACCAACCAAACCGACCTTCCACAATCCTAACAAATTAACTATCAAACTATTTTACAGTTGTGCAACTCAGTGGAACTTCCTCTCTTCCTGTGTAAAACACTTTTGTAGCTAAAATGAATTTTCAACTCTCATAATATGTAACAAGACCATCATTTGCCCACAGCCGGGAAAGCATTCCTTTAAGGATGAGCAGAAGATGAAAGAAAGAGGCCAGGCTCTCACTGATTTATGACTGCGCGGCGAGTGAGGTGGACACTTTCTGAGTGAATTATGAACAGAGCGGGCAGAGCACACGGTGGGATATATGAGGTGAGGAGAGCAGCGAGTCGGGATCACTGAGTGCTGCGTGATTTGTAGAGTGTTATATAAAGAAAGAGAGAGAGAGAGAGAGAGAGAGAGAGAGAGAGAGAGAGAGAGAGACAGACTTTGATAAGGAAAAAAGTTTTTGCTCAGTCAAGGCTTTATGAAGAAGTTACAGTTACAGTTATTCCTTCTCGACAATGACACATGCTTTCAGATCCGTAGCGCTGAGTCATCTCCTCACAGTGGAAGAATGGACAGAAACACCTGTGGATGTTTTCAGATCTGAAGCAGCTTGATTTCCTCCTCAAAGATGAAAGCTCAAAGATGAAAGCTTTAAGAGCTGTTTATCTGAGGGGGACAGTTTTTCGTGTCTGCCAGGTCTTTAATGATTGTGCCCTTTTCTCGTTTTCCTATTATCTTTTTCTTTTCTTTTTTTTTTCTTCCTCTGACTTTTACGCAGTACTGTAGACATTAAAAATAATATACCAGCCCTGTTAATCAGTACATTACAATTAAATCGACTGATTATAATACAGGGTGACTCAAAAAGATTCATATGATTTCAAAGCATCATATTTTTCCAACCGTGAGGCGCATAGGAACCAATCACATACCAATTGGAAGCCGGGGTCACAGAGTTTGATGGTTCCCTTCAGTCTGAGAGGAGATGTGACCCCGGAGCAGAAAGCGTTCTGCATTCTCCACTTCAACACTTTTCGGTGGCAGAGAACTTCCAACAGCTCAGAGCATTCATCATTAGCTCCACAACACTGGATGATCTCCGAAATTGCACTGAAAGAGCTGTGAGTGCAGTGGTACCCGACATGTTCATGGCATTGATGTCCGTACAGCTGGAGGAGGTTCATATTAAGCACTTGTAAAATTACATAATAAACTTTATGCTTAAACCATTTACAGTTTACTGCATCGTTCTTTTATGATTTGTAAAGGAAATAAATCATTCTGAAATCAGATGAATCACCCTGTATTCAGTGGATTAAGTTGCCAGCTTGGTTTAAATTCATAATTATATCTTGTTAACAAGTCATGGGCCCAGAGTTTTATTAAACACTTTCAAAACCTAAGAATAGCTCCATTAGTTTGCATTGGAGTCCCTATAGTTACTGAATAATAAGCCTTAATATGTAATAAGACTGGGTTGTTAAGGTGATAATTATAAGGAAAAGAAGAAGAAAATGATTTTCTTCTTTTGCCACTCCGAAGTACCTGAGTGGGGCTTTAGGCTACTGAGGTCAGTAAACACCACCCCCATATATGCACTCCTCCCTAATCACTTACGCTGCTGAACATCTCTGCACTAAGCAGCAAACATAAAGTCACGATGTGGCTCCGACAGTGTTATTAGATAAAGAGGCTCTACAACTTTGTGCAGGAAATTCTATAACGATTACATCACTTACATTTACAAAAGCGTTAAAAAGATAGGTGACAGGGATGGAAACGAGAGGGATTTAAAAGGACTGAAAGAGAGCAGAAAGAGAGAGAGAGGGAGAGAGACAGACAAGGAGGGGAGAGAAAGAGACAGGGAGGGAGAGCAAGAGAGATAGAGAGAAAAGGAAAGAGAGAGAGAGAGATAGATAGAGGGAGACAGACTGTGACGAAGATAGAGAGAAAAAAGAAAGAAGAGGGATGAGCTTGAGTGAAGGAGGGAGAGAGAGAGGATGACACCAAGGTGAAGACATAAAGAAAAGACAAAAGAAAAAAAAGAAGAGGGGTGAGCTCAAGTGAAGGAGAGAGAGAGAGAGAGAGAGAGGGAGAAGGAGAAAGGAAGATAACGAGACCAAGGTGAAGAGAAAAAGAAAAGGCAGAAAAAAGAAAGAAGATGGGGTGAGCATGAGAGAGAGAGAGAGAGAGAGAGAGAGAGAGAGAGAGAGAGATGGAGATTAAGATGAAGAGAAAAAAGAATGGGTGCACGATGAAAAGAGAGAAAAGAGAGAGTATAGGTAAATAAGTAATGTGTTGAAGTGACTGCGCTCCTCTCCTCTCCTCTCTCTCTCTCTCTCTCTCTCTATATATATATATATATATATATATATATATATATATTAAGCCCTCTGTATTGCTGTATGGCTCCTTGTACACAGAATGAGAGCAGCTAAGTGAGACTGTAGCCTGTTTTTCTTTGCAATACCAAAGGGAGACCATCACAGTTGACAGAGACAAAGCTGAAGCTACCTGCTTTCTCCTGCTACACGACTACTCTAGACACCAGTTCGAGGAAAAAGTCATTGTAAAAGCATATTTTAACCCCTCAAATGGCCGGAGCCTGCCAACGCTTTGCTACACACTTCTATAAAAGGGTTCAGCAACCAAAATGTTAAGAAGAGCCATTTTGTCCTTTCAGCAAAAATCTAACCACCTTGGGAGCCCCAACGTTTTATGTCCATTTTACCATCTTGGCTGTATATATGACTTAGTTTTAATACTCAAGATACTATATTAATACTAAAGGCTTAAAAATATAAAGAAAAACGCAGACTTACTTTGCTCTGCTTTTAAGCCTTGGCTCAGCTATAGCCTTTTCTCGCACCTCTGGCAGGAAACTTTTACAAAAGTAGAACAGTTTCTTTTAAATGTCTCTCAATGTTCAACTTTTTATAAGGCTAAAGTCGCTTCTCATCCACCAGCTTCTTGTTCGAATTTTCCCGTTCCACCTTAAATGGTGCCTGAGGCATGTAACTGCTGGACCATTTAAGCAGGAATGGGGCAATTTCAACTAGAAGCTGGCGAATGAGAAATTTCAGAGAGACTTCAACCTTGCGACTTTTTAGAGTTTGACCGTTTCTTGTTGCAGATTAAATCCATCAGGAAACCAACTGGAGCGATTATAAATGCAAATAAATCCATTTGTCTCCAAATTAATTGATGTTTGTTTTAAATCTCTCTCTATTTCTTTTTGTTAGCTACTGGTTAGGCAAGACTGTTGTCTGCGTTGCTATGTGACCAGCAATCTGAGGTCAGTAAGCACTTATGCATATAACTCCACCATTTAACACCATTTTGTGTTAAAACTGTGTTAAATAATCAGCAGAGCTTTGTTTTACTGCAAAGGAGGATTATTTTATTTTTACCTACAAATCTGATTCTGCTGTGGAGCAGCAACAGGTCAGTAAAAGAGCCACATGTTGCCGACCCCTGGGCTATAACCTAAAAATAGCTGTACCGGTTTGCAATGATGTACCTGCAGTCACTGAATAATAAGCATTAATATGTAATAATCATGGGATTTTAAGGGGTTAAATTAATTAACTTTTTAAAACAAGCGAAATTCAAAAGTCTCAAAAATGATTAAACCTTAAATCACTGTTACATTTGCCTTTGTACACACAAGAGAAAAATATTTTACTATAATTTGAATTTGGGCTTTTTGCCTGTTAACTCAAACCTGTTAATACAGAATGTTAATCAAATGTAACTTTAATCCAGTGTATAACACGGCATGTAATTAATCATGTAAGGTCAACACTTTTAAATGTATTGCATCATGACTATTATCATTTTTACATACGGGATAAAATGAGGATAAAGGAATGTACAAATAACAATATGCCCACAGAAACACACATGAACTTGTGGCCATACACAGGTATCTACCTACTTTAGATCAATCTTCTACAGAAGTGAAACAATGGGTCGAAACCGCAAACAGAGCAGTGTGTTACACCGAACAAAAGCCAAACAATGCAGAGAAAGAACAGAGGCTGGATCAGTGTGGCTTAACCCAGCCGCACGTGTCCACTGTCAGGAGATAGTGGTCAGACCGCAGATTCCACAGCATTAACATCACAGCGACACAACTGCGTCTGAAAAAAGAAGCTATTCAGCCTTGAGAAAGTGGATTTGGATGTTTTCAAAAAGCAGGACACTGTCCAAGGTCCTGATGTGCTCTAGACATGTTCGATAAAGCTGTTTTGATCCTTAAAACAAGAACAAATAAAAGTATTTGATCTCATATTTATTATATAGATGTTTTACAACTCCATTTCCAAAAAAGTTGGGATGCTCTGCAAAATGTAAATGAAAACAGAATGCAAAGAATCATTTAATCCATATATTTAATTGAACTTAGCACAAAGACAACATCAAGTGTTGAAACAGATCAATTTTACTGTTTTCTGAACAACATTTGCCCATTTTAAATTTAATGCCAGTAATACGTTTCAGAAGCGTTGGGACGGGGGACAAAAGGTTGATATAGTTGTCAAAAAGCCTGAAAATGATTGGGTATAAAAATAGCACCTCAGAGAGTCTTTCAGAAGTAAAGCTGTGGAAGGGTTCACCAAAGACTGCACGATGATATTTAAAATGTCTCAACATAAAATAGCAAAGAACTTGAGGATTTCAACATCTACAGTACATTAATATCATTAAAAGATTCAGAGAATCCAAATAAACCTCTGTCAGCAAAGGACAAGACTGAAAATTATCACTGGCTGGCCATGATCTTCGGGCCCTTAGGAGGCACTGCATTAAAAAAAGGATATGATACTGCAGTGAATATCACTGCATGAACAAAATGTCTGAGAACACAGCTTGTCGCTGCATCCACACTTGCAAGGTAAGACTCTACAATACACAGGAGAAAGCATAAACAGGATACAGAAATGCTGCCACCTTCTCTGGGCCTGAGCTCTTTTAAGATGGATCAGTGCACAGTTCAAAAGCCAGTATCTGTGATGGTATTGGGTTGCATTAAAGCACATGCCATGCATGACTTGCACATCTGTGAAGGCACCATTAATTCTTAACAATATATACAGGTTTTGGCAACAAATGCTGCCACCCAGACAATGTCTTTTTCAGGGAAGGCTTCGCTTATTCCAGCAAGACAATGACAAACCACATTCTGCATGTGTTACAACAGCATGGCTCTGTAGTAGTCTGTAGTAGTGGCTCTGGGAGTAGTCGTGGGCAGGAGGATAGGGAACCAGCCTTGTGACTGGAAGGTCGCCGGTTCAGCTCACATTCTATGATTGAAGTGCCCTTGAGCAGGGCACCTAACCCCCAACTGCTCCCCGGGCGCTATGGATAGGGCTGCCCACCAATCCAGGCAAGTGTGCTCACTGCCCCCTAGTGTGTGTGTTCACTAGTGTGCATTTATGTGGGTGTTTCATTGCACGGATGGGTTAAATGTGGAGGTCTAATTCCTCTGTGTGCAAACACAGTAGGCTAATGGTTCTTAATCCTAATTCTAGTAAGACAGTCTGGGTGCTAAGCTGGCCTGGCTGCGGTCCAGACTTGTCAAGACTGAAAAGATTTTGTGCACTGTGGAATGAAAAATACAACAAAGGAGACCCTGAAATGTTGAGCACTTGGAATCATCTGTAAGCAAGAAAGGGAAAACATTTAACTTTCAAGTCTACAGCAGTGTCTCCTCAGTTCCCAAATGCTTACAGAAGGTTGGTAATAAGAGGTGATGAAACACAGTGGTAAACGTGCCCCCGTCCCAACTTTAGACATTTTACATTTTGCACAGCATCCAGACATTTTTGGAAATAGCGTTGTAGAATTGATGCGTATAGATAGACCCTAACTAGGTAAACTAAAGACACAGCTGACTATATACATCACTATCAACAACAATCCATCAAAAGCACACGGTAAACAAGAAGTGACCAGTACAGACTAACACCACACAAACACCAACTGCCCCATTAAATACAGCCTTGAATAGCCAGAGTCTGACGAAAAAACTCCAACTGACCACTGCCAAACTCACCTTCACCTTCGGTCCCAGCTTACACTTCTTACAGAGATTTCACACACTGATAAGAACTGCCCTAAACCAGCTCAAGGCTCGGACCATCGAGTTTGACCAGTTGTTTGTCCCGAAGCATTGTGATCCCTGTTGTTTGTCCAGTAAAATAAAGGCCAAACAATGACATTCCATGGCTTGCAACTGTATTCAGGGATAGACTACACAAAAGTAATGCAGGCTTTGAGATATCTCGCCAGGGACAAAGCAGCGGTCACATGGCGGTGTGGGGAGATATACACACACACAAACATTAGTTAAAGACTTGAAAAGTGATACATCTGCAGAGTGACCAATGATTTTGGCTGGACTTACCTGAACTTGTCCGTTCCACTGTCAGCTCTGCCAAAAAAGCCAAGGAGAACACATCAATGCCAGCATTAAAACTTAAACTGCAACTTCAGCTGTGCTATAATAGACCAATTCTGAAACACATGGCTATTAACATTCATGTCAAACTGGCTGTCAGACGTTAAACATGGCTATTGCCTCAAAACAGGCCTGAGTCACATGACGTGACATACAGAGCAGAGTTAAATGCTCAACCCTAATTGCTAGTTTTCCAGACACAGTTAAAGCCTATTTCTGGACCTAATTACAATGTTAATGGTCATTTTCCACTGAAAAAAGCCTACACAGCCTCAGGCTGGACTCACGCTGTATCCAGGAAACCAATCCTATACCTCTCAGGCTGTAGAGTGGAGGTTTAGTTGGGAAAAAAATGCCCTCTAGTGGACATAAACTGGACCAAAACGGTGAGTATAATGACGCAAACCAGGGGTTAGGAATGGAGGGCTGGATTCCAGCACAGCACAATGCTGATCTGATAGCTTTCTATTAAAAAGCTGTAAAAAAAAGCCTGTTTTAATTAAAGTGCTTCACCTAAAGGAATAAATCAGTGAAAAATCTAATTTATACAATGGCTATCAAAAATTTGCTTCTTTAGTTTAGTGCTGGAGCTGTGAAACTAACACTGTTCAAGTCAATAGTCACCCAAATCTTTTCCATAACCACATTCTTAAAAGTGATGAAACCGCATCCAGGTCTTCAATAAGGGCACGATGACGTGTGGATGCATTCGACTGTTCATCTAGAGGTTGTATACACCAGACGGTCAACTAGTAAATACGACTTCACTCCATTTAAGTGCTTGATCGTAAATACACCCACAAAGAAAGTAGAGATCAGGAGAACACATATTGCTGCTGTTGTAGGAAAACCTTGTATCTCCATTTGCATCATTTTTAAGTTTTTGACATTATTTCAAGATGCCTGTTGTTCTTTATATTGTCTGTAAATTTCATGACTTGGAAAAAAGTCTGGTTCCATTGACTTACATTAAAAGTAAAGTAGGTTTTTTCCTTCTCTCGTAAAGTTCTCATTTCGGAGACACAAGGTTTTCTTCATATAACAGCGATATACTGGTTTTTCTTGAATCGAAGTGCATTAGTTATATATTTTCTCTCATTCAGTCATTCATTCATTATTTTTTTCAAAGGTTACCAGTTGTAACTACAACTTTGTTGGCCATTTAATTGCAATTTACTAGTGGGAAAATTGGTATTCCTTAAGTTTAAGTTGAATAAAAACTGGCTTTAAACTCAGGATCACAGATGAGCTCCTTTACTATGTTGATCTGTAGGCGTCTGTTCATAAACATAAACCAGCCCAAACTCATTTACTATAAAATTAAATGGTGTTTGTAGAAATTCAGAAAAAAGCCGCGTCAGTCTCGACTGCATATGTGGACATATTTCTATATTGAGCTCTATTTACACAAAGTTAGGTTAGCTCATCATTTATGTTGAACAGACTCTCCCAAAGTTTTACGCTGCTGCGCTGAGGTTGAACCGCGTGCTGCACTGGGTCGGTATGACCAACAGGTCAAAACCAGCTCTAAACAGAGTGACCGCTGTGCCCTGATTGGTGCTCTGGCTTTGCGCTTCTTTCGTTTTGATATGTTACATTTTTATACACACAGAAAGCAAAAGGAACAACAGATTTCTCAAAATGTAGTGGAGTGAAAAGTGAGATATTAGACTCTGAAATGTAGTGGAGTGAAAGGAAAACGCCACCAAAATGGAAAAACTTCAGTAAAGTACAGACACACAAAAAACTACTGAAGTACAGTAACTAATTACATTTACTTTGTTACTGTCCACCACTGTGAAAAAGGTCATACATATCAACACGTTTTATTCACTTTTACAGTTAAAACGTTGAGTTACAACCGGGCCTTTGAAAGCTGTTAGTCTGTGGAAGAGAAGCTTGCTCTCTGTCTCTGTTGAATTTGATACACAGAGCATAGTTTGTAGAATTTTCTGCATAACGTAATGTCCCGGTGATGAGCCGAACTATGAAAATGGCTCTGTAACAATGGAAAATGCCTTATTTTTATTATACATATATATATATATATATATATATATATATATATATATATATATATATATATATATATATATATATAGTGTGAGCATTTCTTTGGAAAGTGCTTGATGTCTTCAGCTTTTCCACGAGGGAGTGCTAGTAGCACACAAGTCGCTATGAATCAGCACCACAAGAAGCTCATGAATGCACATGTTTGCAGTACCGGCTATTCCATTATTCAGACAGGTGACGGTTTTATTAAAACAGCTAATGTTCAAAAACGCATACATACTAAAAATAGTCCAGAAAGTAGATCAAAGCTGCACTGGACTGGATTTTTTCACACCGATAAAATCACTGGGTCTTGCCAGGCCGCCCCATTCTAAAAGTTCTAGCTAACTTACACCCCTGGCAACAAGGTGACCTTAGGCTGTTTACCTCTCCTCACGGATGAGCGGAGTCAGGAAGCGGGTGGAGTCGTCGTCATGGCTACTCTGCTGGCTGCTCTGCTGGCTGCTCTGCTGGCTGCTCTGCTGGCTGCTGTAAAGGAAGTCAGACACTTGTCACTCAGCCCCTCACCATGACAACAACTCACATAATTTTACAGCAATTATTCAGCCAAAAATCTAATTCCCACCGTCATTCTCTTTAGAACAAATCAGCCAAGACATGCTTGGTGTCTGAAGTTTGCTTCTTGAGCTGCGAGGCTAAGGTAAGTGATGGAATCTTATAGCCCACTAATTAGCATTTTTGTCCATTTTTAAAGATAAGAGTATGTCATATAGCACCAGAAACCACATAATTAGGTCAATTTAAGATGACTAAAAAGGAAGTGTGTGATGATGTAGGCAGTTTATATAATGCTGAATGGGGTATGTCCTTCACATTGGCCACATCAGCTTCAGTGCAAGATTAAGGAAGCAAACTTCAGACACCAAACATGTTGATTGAATTACATTTGGAGTAAAGAGGAAATTAGTTTTTTTTTTCCCTCTGAATTATTCCTTTGGCGAAAAAAGACTGCAGAGAGGAATCACGGCCTTGAGCAGTTTGCACCAAAGGAATGTGGCATATTTTATCAGCCACTAGAGGCCGCCGTCGCTCTCAGAATGAACAGCTCAGCATTACACCACACTGTAAAACTTCTCAATCTCAATCTCAATCTAACAGAGGCTGGAGAAAGAGGTCAGGTTTTCCATATAGAAGTGAAAAATGCTTAGATTTTCTTCTAAGGATGTCCAGTATATGTTAAGTCAGGCTCAGAAGTGCTCTGCTTGTGTCGAAGGAGTAGATAGGAAACCTTTCACATGTGTTGTGGATCTGTAGCCAGAATAGCAAGAAACTGATACAAGTGAGGCCTCACTTGAGCTATGCTTCAGATGGCTATGCAGCCTCAAGGCAGAGTTTTGATGCTGCAGCAATAAGACCTGAGACACTGTGTTGCATAATGGCACACCAAGACAAAAAAGCCTGTTTTAGCAATAAAGTTTAATACTACTTTTAAACTCCTTGAGACTGCCGGTGGTTCCAAAGTTCATTTTGTCATAATCTTTATAAGTTTCATATTTCATGAGCTTCATTCTAAAGGTGGGCGTCGTATGAGGCTGTAACTGTCTTCTTTCCAGTCAAATAGATGAGTGATGTCATTTTAAGCCCTTGTACTGAAAGGCGTTTTTTTCTACTGAAAGTCGACGCAATATTTTTTTATAAAATAAAATAAAGAGCGTCTTGATTTTTGGCCTTCATCAGTAAATTGTAAGGATATAGCAATATGTGTGATTGTAAAACAGATGTTCTGTTAATCTGACGGGAGTCTTTGCAATACATGAATAAATAAAACAAAAATTTGCATTTACTTCATGCAGTTACTGAATAATTTGCTTTACGATTTGGTCACGTAAATTCAGATGGACAAACCAAAACATACTCTGGTGAAGTCACACAAATGGAACATTTTAGGTCTTCATTTAAAGTAATGGTTCGATTAAAAACAATCAAATGTACACACTTATCTCTTTACTCCAAATGTAGTCTAACAGCCAATCAACAATAGGTAGTCTGGAGCTACAAGGATAATTTAGCTAATGGACACAATGTGCCTCCCACAGTCGAATTTACTTGGCCAGCCTGGCTTGGACATGTTGGCAGTGGTTTTAAATCTTGTCCACTTAAACATGATCTTCTGGACAATGGAAAGATTGGTTTCTCATATTTTAGAAACACTTTCCAAACCACTTCCCAGACTTATAGGCATTACAACCTTCTTTCTGAAGGCCTTTCTGAAGGCCTCACGATTCCACACATGACAATAACAAGGCGCAAACCAGACCAGGGCCCATATTAGTGCTTGTGAGTAAAAGGGTCTGGCTCACAATCTCTGTTCTAGTTAATCCCAAAGGTGTTGGATGGGGTTGAGGTCAGGATTCTGTGAGGGCCAGTCAAGTTATTCCACACCAAACTCACCAGCCATGACTTTATGGAACTTGCTTTGTGCTCTGGGGTACAGTTATGCTGGAACAAGAAAGGTTCTTCCCCAAACTGTTCCCACAAAGATGGAAGCATAGAATTGTCCATTATGTCTTGGTGCTGAAGTATTAAGATTTCCCTCACTTCCCTTCATTGGAACTAAGGGTTCTATGCCAACCACTGAAAAATAACCCCGTATCATCATCCCTCCTCCACCAAACTTTACAGCTGGCACAATGTAGTCAAGCAGGTAACGTTCTCTTGGTATTCGCCAAACCCAGACTCGTCCATCAGACTGACAGATAGAGAAATGTGACTTATCACTCCACAAAATCCGCTGCTCCAGAGTCCAGTGGTGGCGTGCTTTACAACAGATATGCATAGACTTCAGATACAAGACTGTACAACAGATGACTCCAGTAAATAAAGAATACAATGCAAATCTGAACGGAATCTAACGTGACTTCTTTGTAATTATTACACCTTTGGTAAATATGTAAGTGTAATAAATCAGGCAACTATGATGAGTCAAGGAAATTGAGTTCTTTAAACTGTTTGAGCAAATAACAATAATAGCCTCAATATGGATTTCCCATGCATGTAAAAGCTAAGTACAGATTACGTGTTTATTGGCCTGCAGTGTCTACTCAATATGCCTATGGCTTTATAGAGGATGGACACAGACTGACCCTCGAGGCCAGTGACTCAGTCACGGATAACAAGCTCAGCTGTTGGCAGCTACTCATTTGAGGTGATTATGGGCTGACTTAGAAACGCACAATACAGTTTATGCACCGTATGTGGTTTGGCCATTGACAGTGATGGAAGACTGTATGGAAATCTGAGCAATACAGGAGCTGCTACTGGTGTTTCGTTTGTTTGTGAGTCTAGGGTGGCTGATTTATCAATGAAGACTGTGGTGGCAGCGAGACAGAGAATTATGCAGTCAGCAAGACACATGGTAAAGTATATGTCCAAAAATACATATAATACAAACATATCATTAAAATATTTGACCACTTTGGTCAACCTTGTAGATATAAGAAGATAAATGTGTGTGTATATATATATATATATATATATATATATATATATATATATATGCACACACACACACACACACAATCTTTCTAAAAGTATTCGGTTGTCTGCCTTCACACGCATATAAAATTGAGTGAGATCCTACTCTTAATCCATAGGGCTTAATATAATGTCATCCCACTCAAAGCGCGTTTGTGAGGTCAGATACTGATGTTGGATGAGAAGGCCTGGCCTCTCCACTCTAACTCATCCCAAAGGTGTTCTATTGGGTTGAGGTCAGGGCTCTTTGCAGGCCAGTCAAGTTCTTCCACACCAAACTCACTCATTCATGTCTCATTTATGGACCTTGCTTTGTGCACTGGTGTCATGTTGGAACAGGAAGGGGCCATCCCAAAACTGATCCCACAAAGTTGGGAGCATGAAATAGTCCAAAATCTCTTGGTCTGCTGAAGCATTAACAGGTCCTTTCACTGAAACTAAGGGGCTGAGCCCAACTCCTGAAAAACAACACCACACCATAATCCCACCTCCACCAAACTTTACACTTGGCACAATGCAGTCAGACAAGTACCATTCTCCTGGCAACCCCCAAAGCCAAATGCCAAACTTGTCCATCGGATTGCCAGATGGAGAAGTGTGATTTGTCACTTCAGAGAACACATTTCCACTGCTCTAGAATGAAAAAGCAGATACATTCTGGGACCTATACATGCGCCTGAATGTAACTGCTGAACTATTTAAGGTAGAATGGAAATATCGAATAAGAAGCCAACTTCGTTACATTTCTCAAGTCATGTGTCTCATAAGTTTGTGTTAAAACTGAGTGTGAAGAGGCCTTAAAGCTTCCTTGCATCCTCTGGTGCAAATGGAAATTGCCCAATATACTTAGTTGAGTTTTAAATAGTGATAATATTGATATTTCCTGATCAACCAAGCTTGCAAAACTGCTTAACATTCCAGTCCTAGTTTTTACGAAGTTTATGTCTTCAGCATCAATCAGTAATGTGGAAACTGAGCAGGTGTCCTAATTTCTGACTGGTACGTTATGCGCTCTAACCATACAACACTTTTGACACCAAGCAGTTGGACACAACATAGCTTGAAGCTCTGCTGAGCGTGGCTCATGCTTCTTTAATGTCACGCTTGTTCTAAGCAGTCTGGTGAGGTGGAAGAGTTTGGTTTTATGAAGCTTGAGCTAATACTTCAAACACAACAGTGCAAGAGCCACTGTTTCCAAAGCTTAATGAATGGGTTTTGGGGTTTTGGGCTGGTTTAAACCCTTCAATTCGACTACATCAATACGACATTAGTTGTTTAGGGGATTTAAATCCAATTCCAAAGCCAAAATCCAGCACTTAGCTTTTCAGAAAGCTCCCCCTGGAGTGTTCCTGATGGACTTCGGAACATAGATCCGTGCCAAAAATTGTTGTCAACAATTATCCAGCTAGAAAAACCAGCCTAGACCACTATGGCTGGTCACCAGCAAAACAAGCATATCACACCACGTTGTTTAAATGTTGGTATGCTGGCCAACCAGCATGATCATGCTGGGTGACCAGCTAACCCAGCACTTGACCAGCACTAGACCAGCATAAACCAGCACAAACCATGTTAGACCAGCATGGAATGCAATTTTTTATCAAGGTATATGCTGAGGCCCCAGTATGAGACCACCAGGAAGCCAATAGCCACTGTCACTTGTAAAATGGTAACTGGAGCCTGTTTGTCTGTTGTCTGTATGTTGTATAGTCAAGGCTAAACATTTAAATGGTGATTAAAGGAAGAGTTCTGGGATGAATTTTCCACTCATCCCAGACCAGCCAAGACATGTTTCAGAGTCCAGTTTTTGCTTATTAGCTGAGTGACTACATCTGTGGTGAGTGTAAAATTGGATAAATTTGATTTCTCACTGAATTAATGATTTGAAAACCATGGGATAACACCAATATTTTAAAGAGAGTTAATAGGAATCACCTTACATGCATTATTTTATAGGAATTGTCCACAAATTTATCTTATGAAAACAATATCTGAAATGGAAAATTTAGACCCAGACTTAGACAGACTTTGTCATTCAAATTTACACCGTACAGTCCGCATTAGAATGAAATTACGTTGCATTGGCTCAGAGTAGATTGGGGAGAAAAGAAAAAGTATTAATAAGTAATACAATGTAATGCAAAGTGCAATGCTGTGCAAAGTGTAGTCCATATGTAAACATATGTATATCAACAGATAAATAAAATTTAAATAAGTATATATACACAAGAGAGTGTATTGCACTGGAGCTCCCAGGTATGGAGTAATCAAAATTGGAGCAGCACTTTATTTAGAGTTCAGCAGTCTTATGGCATTTGGGAAGAACCTGGCTGTTCTGCTTCAAAGACTTCGGAACCTCCTTCCAGAGGCCAGAAGCGAGAACAGTCCATGGTGGGGGTGGGAGTGGTCTCTATGTTCTGAGCTCTGGTCAGACAGTGACTTGTCTCAATGTCCTGTATGTTCTCTCTGCTGTCCTTACCACCCTCTGCAGGGACTTCCAGTCAGAGGTGCTGCAGGCTCCTGCCCAGACAGAGATGCAACTGGTCAGTATGCTCTCTACAGTGCCTCTGTAGAAGGTGGTGAGAAGAGAGGCGGTGTGCTCTTTTCGTCCGTCTCAGGATGAAACAGTCAATTTAGGACAAGTTGGGAAAAATACATTTAGTATCTATTAATGTAACAGTGAAGGTGAATTCCACTGAAATTTTTATTTCTGGATTCTGGATTCAGATTGTTTAAATGTGAAATGATTCACTGTAAAAAAAAACTTACCAACTTAGTTATTTTCAGTACTGGTGACAGGAACTAGGCAAGGAAAGTTTTACGCATGCAAAGTCCTTATGCTTCCACATAGAATCTCTGTCTTCACCAAAAACCCTTGAAGAACCGTCTTTATTCAGTGTGTATGTTAGCAAAAATGTTGTTTTAGGTTTTAAGAGGGGAAACAGACCCCAATAAGAGTTTGTGAATAGATAAGTAGATAAGTTAGACCAATGAGGGGCAACCAAACCTCCATTCTGTTGTGACATCACAACCCCAGCTTACAGGCAGTTTGACACACTACGTTCAGGGATCGGGCCTCAAGCCAAAAAAGGTGGATTTTCTGGTCTCCTTGGCCCAAAAAATAAGGCCTAAATCTCAATTAAAAAAAAAAAAAAAATAATAATAATAATAATTTTAGAAAAATCGCAATGAAATTTATGTCGCAATATTAGTCGGAAACATCGCAATTAGATATTTTCCCCAAATCGTTCAGCCCTACAACGTGTATCTTATTAGTAATTTTACAATGGTAAAAATAGTGATTATATCTGAAAATAATATTGTTGGGTTTGTCTATTTTGCCTTACAACGCCCTGCATGTACCTCTCCACCATGAGTAGATTTCAAAAATATGTTCTAGGCCTAAAGCAATTGTAAAATGACGTATCCGGCTTCAGGCAGCTCATTCATAAATATGCAGCTTTTCGTGGCGGAGCTTTAAGAGGCACTAAATGTTTCAGACGTCTGGTTCCTATTGCCACCACTGTGAACAATTCTGCCGCCTCTTATCCACTCTGAATAACTTTGATTACATCTCAATGACTTAATCATGCAGATTACAGAAAGATACAGTTCCCTTTTTGCCCATACAGCAGGATCTGCGGTGGGAAACACAGCCAGGCACAGAGCTGCTAACAACATCAGAAGAGTTTGAGCAGCACAAAATATGCCCAAATCATCAACCACACTCCATCTTATCTAATCAGAACATGTCGCTTCCATTCAGCGCAACAACCAGCAGGCTTGCTTTCAGAAGTGCTTGCAAGAAACCTTCGAGCACCGTTCTAGCATTGGTGTACAGCCAGTTGTGTAAGTATGACATCACTCAGGCTGCATTAAGAGGCTGTGAAACTGAAATATTCACAGGAGATGACTGCAGCCCGTCACTCAGCGGTGCGGAAAGGTAAACAGATAGGTCTCTCTCGCCGCATCTTAAAATAGTCTCAGCACCTCTTATCAAACAGAGGCAGACTCCAGGCAGTCTGGGAAGACGGCAGCAATGGGAGCTGAACGCCGGCCTCTCTGACCAAATGGGGTTCTGACCGGTCACTGCACACACAAGGAGAGATAAGAGACACTCCTGATCCCCAACCGCAGACCACTCATATACATTAGAGACCAACCAGAGGCAAATATGGTTTACCACTATAAAACAGTAGAGGAAAAAGTGTTTGTGTCCAGCTCAACTGTATGTCAAACACTAAAAACACCTATAAACCTCCATCTTGAGGTCTTGTTACACTCAGTTTCATGGCAATCAATCAAGGTGAAAGTGAAGAAGCTTCTCAGGGACCAACACTCAATTGGATAAGCTACAGAGTCGTAGCGAAGAACCCAAACATCCCTGTCACCACAGCTTGTTCAATAATATGCATGTAGAAAGTTCGTGGAACCTTCAAAACCCTGGACAGAAGGGAAGAGAGAAGCTACACACTTAAAAATGACGGTTCTTCAAGGGTTCTTTAGTAAAGAAAATGGTTATATATGAAACCATGAACACTCAGAACCCTTTCCATGATTACTGGGCTCTTTGTTTTGAGATAGGGTTCTTGAGATTGATGGACAATGCACTGTAGATGGTTCCAAACCACCTATTTGAAAAGGGTTCTATATAGCATCTAAAAGAGTTCTACTATGGTGACTAGAAGAACAGTTAACCTCTTATTCTCTAGCGTATATTTTGGTTTGTCCATCTGAATTTTCGTGACCAAATCGTAAGGCAAATTATTCAGAAACTGCATAAAATAAATGAAACTTTTTATTGTATTTTTTATTTTTTTGGAAAAGCTCCGCTCAAATTAAGAGAACATGTGTTTTATGATCACACATATTGTTATATGCTTACAATTTACTGCTGAAAGCCACAAATCTCAGACGCTATTTTATAAAAATCCAAGGTGTTAAAGAGGCTAAGTGTTCTGTTTGTTCTATTACATCAACTCTGAGCTGATTGAGAGCTGATTTCTTCATATATGTAAAGCATCAGAGCATAAAAACTCCTCAAATGCATCCGAGTAAAGCTAAATTCACACTCCTGGCTGAGTCAATGACATTGAAAACAATCTGACTCAACAAACAAAGCTATGATTTATACATAACCGTGTGGGAAAGAGAAGAACACTTTACACTCTGCTTAATAAAGTAAACGATGCCATCATTAAACTGAATCACTGCCAGAAAAGCAGTGTTGACAGAAATACAGGAACAAAAACATGCACAGCAGGAAAGAACTTAAAACGGTGTTGGGCGGAAATCATTTTTTAAAACCTCCCTTCAGGAGTTGCTGTGACTGATGGGGCTGTTACAGCATCAGAAGCTGTTAGATAACAGATGTGCTTTGAAAGGGCCTGTACTGATACCCAAGGTGACGCCGGAGTTAACTACAGCACTGTTCTTTATTTACCCTGATTTACTCATGTTCAGTTCCACCGCTAGCTGGGTCTCCCCCATCAGTCAATGCTGTCCAGCTGGAAGGGCAAAGGCTAGCAAAATCTTCCTCCAATGTCAAAGGAGGGCTCAACACACTTGGAGGAGAACACTACCCACCAATTCTGTTACATCAGCTAGAAGATGCCTATGTTGGCTAGCATTGCACTGAGGCATTATCCTACCAGGGCTTGGCAATATAACGATATTAATCGTTATTGTAATAATTTACTTTACAATATATCACAACATCAGCACAAGTGAGCATTTTGTGGTGTTTCTAGAACACAGGTCAACTGTGACTCATTACAAAGTGAGTGAGTAAAAGAAAGCATAGTCCAGTTTTAATTGGATTTAGTGCAGTGCAGCTACAATCATTTGTAGATTTAGATTATTTTTTCTGGTGGCATGTTTTGAAACTAACAATGGTTTAAGCACTGCAGTGACATTGGCATGGTGATGGTGTGTTAGTGTGTGTTGTGCTGGTCTGAGTGGATCAGATACAGCAGTTGCTGGACTGAGAATAGTCTGCTGGACTGCTAGACTGAGAATAGTCCACCAACCAAAAATAACCAGCCAACAGCGTCCTGTGGGCAGCGTCTTGAGACCACTAACGAAGGACTCGAGGATGACCAACACAAACTGTGCAGCAGCAGATGAGCTATTGTCACTGACTTTACATCTACAAGGTGGACTGACAAGGTAGGAGTGTCTAAGAGAGTCGACAGTGCAAAAATATTATATGACAATATTTAAAGACATTTTCCCAATACACAATAAGATAGATAGATGGATGGAGGAATGGATGGATGGATGGATGGATGGATGGATGGATGGATGGATGGAAAGATTCTTTTCTGAGATGTAATAAGTTGGAACAGACAAAATAGAACCTAACAAATGCCATAATAATAATAATAATAATAATAATAATAATAACAATAATGATTTTTATTCAGTGTTTCACAAACTGCACTGCACTAAATCCAATAAATCAGGCCTAATTATGCTCACTTTCTAATGGATCATGTAGTAAGTCATCATCGTTGTTAGTGTCAGTATTCTTTAAATACTGATGATATCCAAGCTATGCTCAGAAAAGCATAGTGTGACATATATCATCATGATATTGATGAAATATCATCATACTGCCCACCCCTACATCCTACCCACCCATAGAGATAGACCTCTTACGCTCTCTCTGCGACATCATCAGGGATGGACCCCCAGATTTGCCAACCTTAAGACCAACACTCAGGCACTTGAGTGAACTTCTTTGAAGGAAAAAAAAACAAAGAAAACATAATAAAAATAGTTTTATAAAAATATGAGTATCTCCAAATAGTAAGTTCACAGGAAAAAAGAAAAATACATTTTTCAGTTAAAGTAAGTATGAATAGAAAGTCAAAACCAATTTTCCTTCTGTACGGTGGTAAAACATCATATCAGAAGTGTCTGAGATAGCTGAGCATTTTCCTTTGATGACAGGTATGATGAATATTGCTTAACATGGTTAGGGACATAAATGACCAACAAGGTAAGTCAGTTTTGCTTTCAGGTTGGCTTTGAGTTTGACTTTGCCTTCTAATTCTAAGTATAACGAGATTACGCATAATTTTGGACCATTTCTATTGACACATCCCTGTTGTCAACCACCAGCCACTCCCTCAGCTGGGTTTCTTCCATGTGCTCTCACTTATTGCTGGACAAGACTGGTCAAAAACATGATATTCTAGGTTGTCTTAGCATCAGACAATATTTGAGTTTGCAGATTAAATCTTAAAATTTTGTGCCCTATACTCCCGATATGACTTTGACTATCCCTAGATAGTCTAGAACCATGGACGTTAATGTAGAGTGGGCCCCTGCTGCAGGAAGACTTCCTAGAGGAGAGTTATAGCAGCTCCTCCCTACTTTTCTAAAAGGCTTTCCTCAAGATTTTTTGCCTTCTAATGTAAGTATAACTAGATTACACATAATTTTGGACCATTTCTATTGGTCCGCTCCCCATGAAATATTCACACAATGTAAATGACAGCTGGCATTTTTAAATTTTTAAAAAAGTAAAAAAAACAAAAAAAAAAAACAAGAAACAATAAAAATGCATAGAAAAGAATATAAGTCTGTATATATACTACATACATGAGCACAGAGCAGGTGGGTGGAAGGAAAAATGGATTACACAATAGGCATGAGATCTTCAAAATGTAGACGTCAGACAGTGAATTATTAATAATTAATAAATAATTTAGTTTTTTTTCTTCATGTGGTCTTTTTCATTACATGTCTATGTGTTACATGTCTTACATGTCTCTCTCTCTCTCTCTCTCTCTCTCAGTCAGCAGAGCCCCTCACCTCCTTTAATTAACAGCGCTGCCTCAGCCTCATCAATAATTGACAGAAGAGATTAATAGCCCTTGCAGTGTGTTATGTAAGCCCACTGATCTTCTGCCATCATTCAGCCCTTCAGCTAAACTAGCCTAGAGCGACAGCCCACTGGAGCGCCCGTGCAACCTGCACACACTAACGAGATGCCAAATGCATATTGACCACGACAGAAAACATGAAAACATGCCATCATCAGTGGGGCCAAAAGGTTAAATTATTAAAGGGCCAGTATGGTACATATTTCTTGCTTTTTATATGAATCAAAACAGTCAAAATATATTTCTGCATGACTATTTTCCAATCTCACTTTCCATTAAACATTCTACTGTTGTTCCTGTTCCATTTATATATACCAGTGCCTTGAATTACCGTACATGGGCAGGTAACACTACATCAGTGTATATCATGGCCCAGTTTCTCACACCTGCACTAAAACAAATGATACATGCTGTATAAAATGAATTCCACACTATAAATTATATGCAAACAAACTGCAAATAAAAAACAGAACTCATGTAACTCAGTTACTGTCATGAGCTGCTATACAAAAACTCAAAAAAACTACCTCTGCTACTGCTATTTCTTGACTGCAAAAAGCACATACAACAGACATGGTCAATGTGTACTGTACAATAAAATACGTTTACTGAAATATATCAGTATATATCAGATATAAAAATATCACTGCCCTCAGAAGAAAATCTTGTATCTCCAAAATTGTAACTTTACAGGAGAAGGAAAAAACCTACTTTACTATACATGTAAGTCAATGGAACTGGATATCTTTCCAAATCATTCTGGCTGATTTCTTTTAGTCCAGTCATCATGAAACTTACACATATTGTAAAGGGCAACAGGCATTTTCAAATTATGTCAAAAAACTGAATATATATATATATATAACATCATATGTCATGTGCAGAAATGACTTTATACTCCCAAAAATGTTAGAATTTACTGAGAAATACAAGCATTAAACAGCAAAGTCCCCAGTATACACACAGTATCCTCTATGTACTGTTGCCATTACGTCAGGCAGTTTATAACAAAATAAAACACCAAATTTTGAAAAATAACAACACTGTTAGAAGATATGACTCATGTACATTTTTATGAATATGCAAAGCCCATTCAGATTCAACTGAGCTCAAACTAATCTCAACATAGGCTACTTTGAACTGAACAGTTAGTTTGCTAATTCAGTTTGTAGAATATCCCAATGATGTACAGCATTCATACTCAAAATCCATTCTTCATTTGATTAACAAGAAAGCGTCTGCAATATGGCTGTCGTGTTCAGCCTAATTAGAATATAATTAAACTCAACAGCTCAAAGGTAATTAAATACAACTCAATGCTCCATTGATTCATTTCTCTCATACACAATAATGAATAAATCTGTCCATTAGCTCAGAAAATTGAGGAAGACATTAAAGAACAGGCAATTAGTCATCATTTTTATAAGCAACAGAACGTGGAAAAGGTATGACAACAATTCAGCAACACCTAAGGTGCTCTAAGATGCAGTTAGAGTTCTGAGCAGGGGTGTCCCAAATCCACTTATTTGCCCCTTGTTCAGAGTACCTTAAAAAATAGTATCACCTGATTGTGTTTTCATAGACAATACAGCCACATAGTTAATATGGGTAATTAATAGGGTACCAATTCATACTACAGTGAGATTATTGTCATTTAATATACTTTATTTTAATACTAATTTTTCACACTTGTAATGTTGGCCTTTGTGATGATCTGGCAACTTTAATATGCTGCAGTGAAATCATGTCATTTTTGTTATGAACTATTTTCAATTGTACAAAAATAGTCATGAAAAATGTGGTGTACGTCAAACTCAAAAAGCAAGAAACAAAGGATTGGAACTGGATCAGGCTTACAATACCCAATCCATCAAAATATGCCCGGACTGGCTCTGATCCCGATCCACTGGATTGGCTGCAGTCCTGATCGGCTTAATCAGACTGGGACATCTCTAGTAGTGGGTACTTACTTGAATACATGTAAAACAAAACAAGGTAGTCCCAGCATGCATTTTGTTAGGAAAGCTGCACAGGAAGAGGATGAACAGAATGATGAGATTTTGCTGGCAGACAGATATCAAGACCAAGACAAGCTGCTTCAGTGGTAGCCACATGCAATCATCAGTTACCGAAAGGGGCTCAACCAAATGGACCTCAAGTAAAAGTGGATTCGATTTCTTTTCTTTCAATGAGAGAATTGATCTGTTTGAAACTTAGCTTTCACTCATCATGAGATCATCTGAAACTAAATGTAGAAAGGTATGTTTGCTATTGTGCACTGATTCATGTGAAAGAGAATATCAGTATTGATGGTAAGTTGTCCTGAGTGAATAATGAAGAAAGATCTCATTTGGATATTAATCTGCTCGTATGTGGAAGTGCGCCATCCAAACATACAAGCCAAATCTGCTTTCGCCAATCTACCATGTATCATAGACAAGGCCACATCGCCAAATTTCCACCTGCTCTTGCTTCTGATTTGGCTTATATGTTTGGAATTTGCCAACGGATACCACTTGAAACCACTATATTAGCAATTTCTAACTTTTCAAATAGAATTCATGTATGTATACAGCATTTCTCAAGCCTCGTCCTGTGAATTTCCATGTTGCAGTACATCTCATCCAACCTTCGGCTAATAAACAAGCTTGTCCTGAATTGAGTGTGTTAGAGCAAGAAAATTTTGAAAGAGCCACTATTTTGCTTCCCAAAACGAACAGCAATAAAAAATAATCAAAATAAAATAAATTGCCATTGACCAGCTGATATGGCACTTGTACACCGTTTATTCAAAGAAGAAAGGTTAAGGAGGTAGGGTATGTGTGTCCACTTAAGACCAACCTGCTCTCACTGCAGAGCTCCTTCCTCTCACGCACCTTCAGCCACTTGCGCAGCAGAAAGCGTTTGCGTCGGGGTGAGGCACTAGGTGTGGAGCAGTTTGACCAGGGGGCATCCTCATCACTGGAGGGTGTGATCTCAATGGAGGGCAGCTGCAAATACTCTTTGGAGGCTGAGCGGAAGCCAGGGTGTCTCAGGAGGCCGTTCTCCAGCCGTTCCCGTTCGCTCGGCACCTTCTTAGTGCGCCGCATCTTGAAGCGTCGGCGTCGGAGGGTGGGCGTTGATGAGCTGGACCAGGCCAGGCTATCTGGGGCACTCTTGCCATTGCCACCCCCCTCATCACTCGGCCCTGGATCGTCCCGTGGGACATGTACCTGGAGTGACGGCGGCCGCAGAGTGTCCGTCATGCTCCAGACCTTCCGCGCCCACCACCACCGATCACTGATCGTCGTCAACCTGAGTTGCTGTGGATAGAGGCTAGACGGAGAGACCGGTAAAGATGGAAAAGAAGACGTGGTGTCAAGTCTTGAGAGATCCAAAGGAATTGTCTCCAGAGAGGAAAAGTGCCTGTGAAACAGGTCAAGGAATGGGTATCTGGATGATTTGCTTGGGTTGATCCAGCCAAATGCCAAGCAGACCCCAAAAAACCCTCAAGATCCACAATAGGGAGGTTACTTTTTTAAGCTCTGCTCTGTCAGATTATCACTTTGCTGCAATCTTAGGTGGTCTTCGATGAACATTTACATAGTAGTTTCTTCATTTGTCCTATGAAGAAGGTCCCAGGATCAAGTTTAAAAGCTAATTGACAAGATGGGAAGAACAGAGTGTTGTCAAATGTGGACAATCCACCTTCAAAAAAGAAGAGTGTCTACTGATCTGTTGAAGCCCACCATGTGGATCCTCTACAAAACGCACTACCCTGTGGTCACTTTCCTGTAACTTTGTTCAGGCAATAGTTAGGCAGTCTCTTGATTTGTTATTTCATTAGGTAATCAGTAGATCAGGTAATAAAGATTTCCAGGAGGTGAGTCATCCAGATAAATTGTCTTCAAAGTTCACAAGAAAGTGTATCCAGATGACTTGATTGAGTAGATCCAGCCAGTTGCTGCTGAAGAGACCCGCAAAATGCTCAATGTCTACAACAAGATGGATGTTTTTAAGGTCCGCTCTTTGTGAGACGTGACTACCCAGGTAAATGAGTCCATGAGAAGGTGTATCCAACCTCTGTATGGTGATCTTCCCAATTGCTCCCGAAATTGATACTATAAATTCCTCAAGATCTTCAACAAGACGGTCGTGTGAGATGATCACGTTGCAGGTAACCTTAAGTGGTAACTGACCAAGATCTTGTAGCTGTCCCAGAAATGCCTGGTTGATGGATGGACGAATGCCTCGGATCACTCTACTCTGAGGGAGCACTGGATGGTTGGATGTAGAGCTGGAGGGGTACAGGTGCGTGTGAGGTGCAGGAGGTTTGTGGTCAGGCTACTGGCAATGGAGTGGATGGATTAGGTAACAAAGGAAGACTTTGTTTCCCTTCACAGCAGATAAAACATGCATAAGCAGTGGCTGCTGGTGTAACAGGACTCCAGGCCTCCCTGAATGACAGTGAGAGAGTCACATACACATGCTCTTAGGCTCCCTCTCAGACTATAGAGCTGGCAGCTGCCTTCATCAGGGCTGCAAACTCACTGAACTCTGCAGTGTTGATCTCAAACTCTGGGGCACAAGATAAAAAATAGGTGCCTCTGGTGTCCTTCAGCAGCATTTAGGCTCAGTGTACTGTCCACTGTGTGTACCCTGCTGACCCTCTGGCAGTGCACTGTGTGTCTCTTTTTACACGTCCTCTTTTCCAACAAAGTGCCTTCAGCCAAATGGGATGCAAGAGATGCAAGGTTAAGTGTGTGTGTGCATCTTTGGTTAAGTCCCTGAGGCTCTTCTTCTTCTCTGTCCTCCTCTTCTCAGATTTCTGGCCCAAGCAGCTGCCACTGCCTACAGGTTAGAGCAAGGTGACACCAAGACACCAAGGGCTGAATAATTATGCATAATTTTGTGCACAGAGGCAATGTTAAACGCACATTCACACTGAGATACACAGGGTCACAAGTCACAAATGGGCACATTCCTACATACACATATTCACATAAAAACATGCAGTATTGTGCAAAAGTCAGAGACCACCTTTCATTGATCTAAGCTCCAGTTCAGATGTCCATTAAGTTGTTCATTTATGTTAGGCAGTATGTCTGAGATGTAAGTTGAAATAACAGTAGTTTAAAACCTGGAAAATGTAGAAAGATTGGACTCCTAACAACCCTGATAGACCTAGTAGACCACCAGAAGTGTCCCCATCAAATAGTACTTAAAGCATTCTTTCCTCAAAAAAGAGGAGATAATCAAGCTCCGCTCTTGCATCAAATCCACAGGTGTTTCTGTCTATCCTTCCACTGTGAGAAGACAGCACCATGGGTCTGAAATGATGTGGAACTGTAAAGAAACCATTACTAAGAAAAGGAAATGTTTGAACCTTTGAAATTTCTTCTATTGCAAGAAGCAGAAAATGCAACAAACCTCTAAAACTGAACTTTGGGGGTGTGGAAAATTATCCTTGCAGGAACATATGATATATTTAGTTGTGGCTTCTGTGCAATTTTTTTTTGCTTTTTTCCTCCAAACACCCAAAAAATTGATAACTTGTTTTGACTGAAAATGATATAAATGATTGGTGGTGTCTAACTTTTGCACAGCACTGAAAAACACATCTGTTCATTGCTCACATGTGCATGAACATGTACACACACACATGCGCACACACACACACACACACACACACACACACACACACACACACACACACACACACACACCTTTAATACGTTCAACTTTGTATTGTAATCTTTCCATTGTGAAAGAAACCTCAACTATCTGAAACTCCATTTACAAGCTGCTCTGTTTTGCTGATTACCAGCTTTACCAACTCATTTATTAAATAGGATCTGACCAATATGTACGTTTGTTATTTTAGTGAAGGTATATTTCATACAGTTCAATTCAAATTCTGTATTTTAGCACTACAAATATTGTAGTAATTCTTATTTCATTACATTTTGTTTAGAAATAAAAATTCCCAATGGAAAATTGTTCCAAAAAATAGCACCGAGCTGAAGGCCTAACATCAGATTAACAAGCAACATAATTAGCAACTGACCAATCAGATGGCAGGTCCATGCCAAGAAATCATTGTAAAACTGCTACAAGGTAAAATATATGTTATTATGTCTGTTATAAATTTAAAATAAAATATATAATGCCTTTAACAAGCTTCAGATGTAAATGCTTAATATATAATGGACAAAAGCTGTTAGCTTAGCACTAAAATACTACTAAAATACCACAGGTGCACTAGCAAAACCTTACAACATACATTGCTTTTGTTTTCCTCATACTTGAATTTTGACATTTATGGCCTGAATTGAAGGTGTAACCCTAAAAGTCACGTCGCCACTGATTTTTCACCACTTTGCAATGCTCCGATCATCCTAGAGTAAAAAAAAAAATTCTAAAGGCCGAAAAGTCTAAAAAAAAGCCTAAAAAGGAAAGTTAAGGTTTGAAGTACCTAAATCATAATTACACAGCGACACAAGTAAGTCAATATAACACTGGATGCCAAATGGTACTTTATGTGAATAGTCTGTGTAGAGAAGCCTGGACCTTAATAGAAAAATGGGTTCAGTCATGAATAAAAAATTGTATAAAAGCACATCAATTATATAATAAAAACTGTAAAAAGCCTTTGCTTTCTCCAGCCAGAAGAAGCTGACATGTATCTCAATGAGCAGGGATCAACTGAGAATGAATGGGGAAGACCCGGACAGATGGACAGACTGAGCAAACATCAGGCCAGCAGTGTAAACAGTTCAATCTGAGTCGTAGCTGGAGCCCCAGGGCCAAACAGATGCACCTCTGGCCTCTGGCTCTGACAGCAACGTTTACTTTTCAAATACCTCATCCAATATTTAAACAACTATCCGCACCAGTGAGTCATGATAACTAGTGGAAAAACTCCTCTAATAAAACAGATGTGGGACGGTATATAATGCACTGATTTTTTTAACGTATTCACTTCTTACACAGGCCATATAAAATGCAGAGAATACACTTAATGTAACAATGCAGAACTATTAACCCAGCACAACTAGTTGAAAAATGGTGGCACGGTTAATCTCAAGTCACTCTTTGTGGGCCTACAGAATCTTAATCTGAGGTATTAAAGTCTCTCATTTCATCCCAAATGTAAAAGATTAGCCCACACACAGTTGGAGTGTTTCCTTATAGGAGGATAGGAGCTACGTGGCTAATATAGCTAATTAGTAATGGAAGCCGATTATTACTGTGCAAACTACATACCTAAATCATCACAAACCTGCCTCAAACCACAGTGGATAAATAAGCATTCTGGCCTAAGACTAGACTTTAATATGTTATTTGCCATGTTATACAGTATTCTGTACCACAGCGTTATATCCTTAATCCTTATCAATTTGACAGAATTCATAATTTTATATCATTTTCATGTTTTCATGAGCAATGAACAGTGTTCTTTCACTAAAGTATCCAGCACATATTATGCAAATACATCACAAAACCATTGGGAATTCCTGAGGCGTCAACTAATCCTGACTGCTAGCCTAGCCACTGAGCTATAGACTAACAAATACAACCAAGCTAGCATTAGTGTGACTGTTATTTTGAACAATATTGTAAATAAAACAGTAATTCTGTCTTTATTCATCATAATATGGACACCAGATGCCATTCTTTCACCCTTTGTGCCAGAGAAAAAAGCCAAACTGAGGTAAATAGCTAGCTAGTAAACTTATACCCCACCAATTATCACCGTGCAAACTGCACATCTAAATCACCCCAAACTTGCCTCAAACCACAGCAGATAAATAGCCACTCCAGCCTATTAACTAGAGTTAAATATCTTGTCATGTTATACAGTATTCCGCACTGCAGCATTATATCCTTCAACCTTCAATAGAATTCATAATTTTAGATAATTTTCACGTTTTCATGAACAGTTCTTTCATTAAAATTTCCAGCACATGTTATGCAAATACATCATAAAACCACTGGGAATTCCTGAGGCATCAACTAATCCTGACTGCTAGCTTAGCCACTGAGATATAGACTTATAAATAGAAACAAGCTAGCGCTGGTGTGACTGTTTGAACAATATTGTAAATAAAGTCCTTTTTATGTCTTTATTCATCACAATATGGATGCCAGATACCAGCTTTTCACCCTTTCCGCCATAGAAATAAAGCCAAACTGAAGTAAAGTAGCTAGCTGGCTAGTAAGCTTATACCCCACCGATTAGCACCATGCATATATAAATCATCACAAACTTGCCTCAAACCACAGTAGATAAATAGCCACTCCAGCCTAAAACTAGAGTTTAATATCTTATATTTCATGTTATACAGTATTCTGTACCACAGCATTATATCCATCAACCTTTAACAGAGTTCATCATTTTATAAAATGTTCATGTTTTCCTGAACAATGAACAGTGTTCTTTCATTAAAATATCCAGCATGTATTATTCAAATACATCATAAAACCATTGGGAATCCCGGAGATGTCAACCAATCCTGACTGCTAGCCTAACCACTGAGCTATAGACTAGAAATAACCACACATTAGTGTGACACTTATGTTGAACAATATTGTAAATAAAGTCCTATTTATGTCTTTATTCATCACAAAATGGACGCCAGATACCAGCTTTTCACCCTTTGTGCCAGAGAAATAAAGCCGAACTAAAAGGTAAAGTAACTAGATCGCTAGCTACCTTGCTAACGTTGGCTTTCGGCTTGTTTTTCTCAGCTGGTGAGTCATTTCTATCATATGAATAATCAGATCTCTTGAGTTTAATAATGATTTGAAGACCACAGCTATACTAGCAGTAGCATTAGCTATCTGCCTTCGATCTTCATCCACCAGCTAATGGAACGTTTCCACCAGCTCAGCGCTAACGATCCACATCAAAGTGGCTGTTGTTTTGCAAAAGTGCCTCCCACTTTCAAGATACATTATCAGAAGGGAGTTTTGGTAATCTGTAAATCAGAAAATCACTCTCATTACACTGCAGCACCGATGTAGGACACCAGTAAGCATGTTTAGGGTTATTCCCAAGATCTTGACAAATACTTGGTTCCAACTCCATTAAATTCTCTCTTTCTTGGGTGTACGAGCAATGATGTCTGCGTTGTAATAAGGGCACCTTGTAAAGTGAGATTATCTTAAATCTACTCAACGTATTACTGTTGTAAACCTGTATCGCCAAAATGATAACCTACTTTACTTTTAATGCAAGTCAATGGAACCAGACATTTTCCCAAGTCTTTTTGGGTCATTTGTTTTAGTCCATTCATCATGAAATTTACACACAATGTAAAGTGTGCATTTTCAAATTATGTCAAAAACAGAAAAATGTCAAAAATGGAGATAAGAGGTTTTCGTCCGACAACAGCGATATGTAATATTTTTCAATTCAATAGTGTTTTATGTTTATTAGAACACTATTTTTCTTATTTCTAGACACTTAACACCTGTTTTAAGTATTTTTTCAAGTAAAAGTTTCACTGTATTGTAGACAATTTTGTTTATTTTAATATAAATATATAAATAAATATGCTTGAAACAAGCAACATTATCTGCCAATACAGTGAGATATTTTTACTTGATAAAATTACTTCAAACAAGTCAAATGTTTTTAGAAACACTTATACTTATAATATTTCTACAAACATAGCAAAATTTGAAATCAATATTGATTGGATTGACTACATTCAGCCTATATATTTGACTGTATAGTAAACTTACATTTGACTATGTAGTAAATTTGTGTGCTGTAGTATTTTAATGCTAATTATTATGATATAGATATTTTACAAAATATATTTTCAAATATATGGCAGTGTACCAGATGAAAAAAGATATTTCTCACGGTTTGCAGTTTACAAGGTAAGCACTAAAGAGATTTGGTTTAAAGTAATACAAAAATTTTTCTAATAAAAAAATGCTAAATATTAGTGATGAGGCACAAATATGTGGACTCAATGTGATAATAAAAGGGTAAAAAAATCCCCAAAAAACTTTAAAAATAAGAAAAATAAACTCCAAAAAAGATCTCCAATTTATCTTATTTTAGTTCCGTGGTGCTTACGGCACTCAAATATGTGGACATATTTTAAGGTGGTTTCACTGAGAAAGACACTGTATAGTTCTAATAATGGAAAAAGTAGAATTTAAGCTCTAAGGTTGCTGTTATTACTCTTTTCATCTATGCAACATACATTTGCAAAAGCTGATGTAAACTTTCATCAGATGTTAACTGGATGACGGACTACATTTAAGATTAGGGGGAAAATTGTGTAAATTTGATATTCATACCAAATTATCACTTTAATGCCTCCCTCTAGGTTTTCCTGGCTCAGCACTCCAGCTCCACTGTAGGAGTTTAGCTGCTGCCAAGAGCCTCAGTCTACCTGGACAGGTGTCGAGTTGCAAGGAGGCTGTTGTTTTGGCAGAGAATGACAGGACTGGGTCACTGTGAGCCAAGAGCCATTACTGTAGTGTCACGAAGATGAATACTCCAGCACATCTCACGCATGCAGTCGCTCTATGTGATAAAAACATGTAAAATGAAATACCAACCTCACACCTCTGAGCTGACAAACTCTACTGCATATGTGGAACACTATAATAACAGGCTCTGACACACAGCAACTTAATAACTGTCTAATAGTTATTGTTAATAGTGATGAATTGAATTATTTACCATTTACTTAGTTGAATATAAATCATAATCATTTTAAATGGTAAACATTAATAATAGTTTGCTAATAAAGATTTTGACACTGATAACTTTTGAATTAATATCAATATAAGTTAATGTAAGAATAATTACTTCAAAGTGATTTTTGAGTATTTCTATTGGTCCATTCATCATGAAATTTAAAAGTCAATGTTCATGTTCAAATGACATTAAAAAAACTGCCAAAAAAGGACTTTTTTTGTGAAAAATTGTGATTTTTAATCAATATTTATTATGAAATACTAGTATTTGTCTATGTTTCATTTTAAAATTCAAGTTATTCTTGGTACAAACTGTCTTTCTGATGTAATATACCCTCATTACAAATCACTCTTAACAATTATTTCAGGCTTTTTCAACCTGATCTGCTGACATAACTGCTGATTGGCTACCAATGTTTCTAATCACAGGTAAACACATCAACATACAATATCTGAGAGCACAAAGTGAAGTAACTGGTCTTAGAGTGAGAGCTGAAACTGAACTTGTTCTGTGGTGTGTGGCACCTTAGCGTTTGGTTAAGTTAACAATAGCTTAGTTAGCAGGCCAAATGTGCCACACACCACAGCACAGGCTTGGTTCCAGATAATTGTTGCTAACCTGTTTAGAGGATATCTGAGAGAGTGACTAGTGTTAGAATGAAAGTTGAAATGTGTTCAGTTGTGTTTAGCCGTTGCTGAGCCGCTATCATGATTAGTTTTTCCAAGGTTTTTCATGGCTCTTATTTTTGTCCTCTTTGTACCAGCGCCACCTATAAGTCAGATCTGTCTCCTTGGCTTCCAATGTCAGTATCTTTTGAGTCAACAAGCTTTTTTTTTCTAAGCACAGGTAAACAAATTGACATACTGTCCATCAAGATAGACATTACACTATAGATGTGGCAAAGATAAGCAGTATTACTTTAAGATATCGCTGTTGTTGGAAGAAAACCTCATATCTCCAAAATATCAACTTTACAGGTGAAGGTAAAAACCTACTTTTCTTTTAATGTAAGTCAATGGAACCGGACTTTTTCCAAGTCGTTTTGGGTCATTTCTTTTGTTCCATTCTTCATGAACTTTCCAAACAATGTAAAGAGCAACAGGCACTTTCAAATTCTGTCAAAAACTGAAAACGACAAAAATGGAGATGCAAGGTTTTTTTTCCGACAGCAGCGATATTTGATATGTATGGTGCAACAACAGAGTGTTGCTTTATCAGCACTTTTGTCAGTGAAACAGTGATAGAGAAGCATGAAACTTGAAAATGTACTGACATCACATTCACTTTAGTGGGATAGCACTGAATAAGAAAGTAAAGAGATTAATTCATGACCCCCTAGGCTAAAAGCGGATCTCAAGGGAAAATCTGCTGGAAGCTGTACAAGAGAGCCGAAGAAAGAGCTGAAGGGCTAAAACAGAATCACACCACATCAGAACATGCAGTCCAAAGTGACGGCAATCGTGAGAAACAGGCTTGCATTAAAGGCAGATGATACTTCCTGGTAGTCTACATTCAACTTTCCATGTGAAATGGGAGACGGCAGGACAGGAAACACATCACTAGACCTACCCACTCGCTGAAATATCATGACTACTGTTATTTTTGTAGAACGTATAAACTCTCTTCGTATCGCAAACCTGGCAGCTGTGCCAAACTTTCACCTTTTAGTGAACTCTACTACCAGTGAGCAGAGCTCCTGAAGACAGACTAGGGTCTGTCTGACATGTAGGTTGGCCGATGAAACCAGCCACAAGGGATAACAAAAGTATCAGTACTCTGATGAGTCTATGCGTCATTCTACAGAAACGTCCACTTTTCTACCTGTCCATAGGAGTTATCAAGTTATCATGGAATATCCACTAAAAAATGGAATTTAATCCATTTGTATTCTATTTTTTCACAGTTACCTAAGAATAAAGTGGGTCACACCAGTGACGTCAACTAAAAGCTTCGTATGAAATCATGAGCTAAATGAGAAACTTTCTGATAACTGAAAAGACACAGTGGACTCACCATGCACTTTTCTTCATAGATCCTCAGAAAATACGTAAAAGGAAGCCGAGTGACGTCATCGGGGTGATTTTTATTTTAAAATAAGAGATTTTCTGTTACGCAGGAACACCAGTGACTCAACTCCTGGGGACAACTTCCATTCTATATGTTAGAAGATTTATTTGGCATTTGTTTTCTTTATATATATATATATATATTCCATAGTCATGTATAGAATATTATAGTTAAAATGGCATGAAAATGTGTTTTGTTTTCTTCAAAATATGGCCTCAACCTTCACACATGACTGTGAGGACAAGCACTTCTGTGGTGCTTTGAATTCTATATGATTGATCTAAAAATCAATATTGTTAAATTGAGGCTCAAGAAGGTGTAATTGTTAAATTAACGTACTGTTTTATTGTAAAATCGAAATAAATTGTAACCCTAACATGTTTTCAGTGCTGCTAACTAGGAGAGAGCAGATGGTAAGCATTAGCTTAGCTAACATGATAGCAGCTCTGCTCACCACAAAGCACCACAAAAGATGCAAGTTTAGATGATAGCGATTCAATCAAAGGGAGTACAGTTAAACAACTGGATTTAAAGGGACAGAAAGCTGCTCCGTGGTGTTTGGAGCTGTAGCCTGATTGACTAACATAACGCTAAGCTTAGCAAGCAGGTTACAAACCCAAACAGCACCTCACACCACAGTACAGGTTTGGTTCTGACTAACTGCTCTGCTGGAAAAAGTCAATGACGAAAACTAACATATGAGAGGCCAAGAGTCACAGAAAACAAAAATCGACCGTGTTTGGAACTGAGGCATTTTGGCTTAGCTAACGATAGCTTAGTTAGCAGGTCAAACCCCAGCACAGACTAGGTTCTAACTAACTAATGCTAAAACAAGACTCATTTAGAGGATATTTGAGAGTTTAAAGCGGAGCGACTGGTCTTAAAGTAAAAGTTTAAATTAAACCTGTTCTCTGTTGTTTGGGACTGTAGCATTTTGTTCCAGTTCAGATGCTAAAACGAGACTCGTTTAGAGGATATTTGACAGCTTAAAGTGGACTGACTGATGTTGGAATGAAAGCCGAAATTTTTCCTGAGGTTTTTCATGGCTGTAATTTTTATCCTCTTTATTTTAGCACCACTTATAAGTCAGATCCCACACCACCAATATGTTAACCCCTCTAAAAGGGTGAAATACATTGACGGGTGTGGAAGTGTGTGGAGGTCAGGGTTCTTGGCCAATGTCTACAAGAGCCAAAATGCTTGGAATTGACTCTGCAACTCAGCTGACAGTGTGCTTTTTCATTATAAGTGGCTTGACAGACATGGAATGCAGGAAAGATCAGTGTGAGTTTAATTACCAGGCTTTAAACACAGCACTGCTCATTGTAAGCACAAACTCTTGTCACAAAAACTTTTTTGATATGTCCCAGACCGCCAGTCTTTATTTTCCTCATGATTTGGTTTGCAATAGCAAGCCATCCTGGGTTTAAAACAACATTGACAAGCTTGTCTGACCTTAACAAAGACCTGGATACAGTTAGAGGGGGTTGAAAAAAGTTTTGGTCATTGGTATTTTTACAAAAACTATTTGGGTGACTATTGAATTCTAGTGTTTGTTAACAATGTTAGCCTCCTCAGTTCTAAACTAAAGAGCACAATCTCCAAACATACTTTGGCTGATTTGTTATATTTAATTGTTATATTTAATTAAATGTTATATATTAAATTAAGCATAAATACATTAATAAATTTAGGAAAACTGTATAAATTTAATTACTCTAAAATTTGGCTACAATGTCACAGATCACCACAGGTATTGAGGCATATTGTACATGTTCAATACGTAGTCTTTGATGGATTAGCCTGATCTCGACATTAATCCATCACTCCTCATACTGGCTGCTGACTACGTAGTGCTTTGGTTACATGTTCCTTCACAGGGGGAACCATCTGGAAGGCTGAAGATAAGAATCATATTCTGCTTGATCTGCTTACAGGCCTATGCACTTAACCCATTCCCTGAGTATACCAGTACTAAGAGAGCACTCCAAGAGAGCCTCCAGCTACCAGACAAGACAGACTTCATAAGCTTTGAAGCGTCAATCAATCGGCATAAAGCAGCAGCATCCTCTTTTACATAATATGCGATGTTTATTTGAAAAGACATCAAAAAGAAATTCAAGTGTCAGTCATCAAATACATGTTCACTTTAGATCTGATAACTGAGTGAACAGAAGCTAAGGGTGTAAAATGCAACACTGCATCATGATGCATCAGTCTGAAGCTGTCGATTTTGGGTGTAAATTACAATGTACACCCCCAATTCCAAAAGAGTCGGGACACTGTGTAAAATGTAAATAAATATAAATAAAAACAGAATGCAATGAGTCAATATCTAAGGGTTAAGGAAAATATTAACTAATTTAGAAATTGATGGCAGCAATGCATCACAAAAAGTTGGGACAGGGCAATAAAAGACTGGAAAAGTAAGTGGTACTAATAAAAAAAAAGTTGGGGGAGTATTTGCCATTAACTCACATGACTGGGTATAAAAAGAGCGTTTAAAGAAGCAGAGTCTCTCAGACGCAAAGAAGGGCAGAAGTTCACCAATCAGAGCAAAACTGCATCTAAAATTTGTGGAACAATTGCAGAAAAAAATGCTCCTCAATGTAAAATTGTGAAGAGTTGAAAGAGATTCAGAGAATCTGGAGAAATCCCTGTATGTAAGGAACAATGTTGATGGTCAATATTGGATGCTCGTGATCTTCGGGCCCTCAGGTGGCACTGCATTAAAAACAGGCATGATTCTGTACAGGAAACCACGGCATGGGCTCAGGAACACTTCCAGAAATAATTCTGTCATCTTCTCTGGGCCAAAGCTTATGGAAAATTGCCTGACGCGAAATGGAGAACTCAGATGAGTCAAAATTTTAAATTCTTTTTAAAAACCACAGACGCTGTGTCCTGAGAACTCAAGAAGAGTGGGACTATCTAGCTAGTTATCAGTGCACAGCTCAAAAGCTTGCATCTGTGTTGGTCTGAGGTTGCATTAAAGCCTATGGCCTGGCAGCTTACACATGTGGAAAGGCACTATCAATGCTGAACAGTATATAAAGGTTTTAGAACAAGATATGCTGCCATCCAGACAATGTCTCTTTCAGGGAAGGCCTTTTATATTTCAGCAAGACGATGCTAAGCCACATACTGCACCCATCACAACAGCATGGCTTTGCAGAAGAAGAGTCCAGGTACTGAACTGACCTGCCTGCAGTCCAGACCTTTCTCCAAAAGAAAACATTTGGCACAACATGAAACCAAAAATTTGGCAAAGAAGACCCAGGACTGTTGAGCAGCTAGAATCCTACATCAGACAAGAATGGGACAACATTCCTCTCTCAGAACTCCAGCAATTGGTCTCCTCACTTCTCAGACGTTGTTAAAAGAGACGGAATGCTATACACTGGTAGAAATGGTCCTGTCCCAACTTTTTTGAGATGCATTGCTGCAATCAAGTTGTAAATGAGGTAATATTTTTCATGAAATGGTAAAATGTCTCACTTTCAACATCTGATATGTATTCTATGTTCCATTGTGAATAAAATATAGGTCTATGAGATTTACAAATCATTGCATTCAGTTTTATTTTCCTTTATTTACATTTTACACAGCGTCCCAACATTTTTGAAATTGCGGTTGTACATCAACAGTATAAAGGGGTAATGAATGGTACGTTTTGGGTCCTTTAAGACATTGCTTGGACAAAAGGTCAGTACAGTTATACACAGCATTTTAGCTTTTATTCTGAAATGATAGTAGTGGTGCTATAATGTATTTAAGTGCCGAACTGAGTTCTTTGCCCATTTGTAGCATGTAAGGGAAGAGCTTCATATTTGTCAAAGTTCATGCCTCTATTCACTGACCCTGACTGGACTATGTTGCTTATTTCTTCAAGGACAGGTTCCTTTCTCTGACCATACACAGGAAAGAGCTTCACATGACTCGCACACTTTCCCTTGTCATGGACACTTTCTATACATTAAAATGAGCAACTCTCCTGAAGCTGAACTGAATGGAAAGATAAGTGCAAAGATAATTCAGCTCTGAGTCTGAGAAACATAGAGATAAAAAGAGACATTTACTGGTGGGGATATGAGCTCATGCTGCGTGTTAAACCAGCATAATATATCGCTTAAAATCTCCTTTCATCAGCCATTTGAGGAACACACACGTCTGCCACGCCGCTGTTTCATCTCCTCTTCTATTCAGGTCACCATTGTGTCTGAGGCGGCGGAACTTACCGCTGGGCTCCGCCGGGCGGATGAATAAACTCACTCTCACTACGGAGCAGGCTCAGACACAACACAGCACCAGCCAGACAATACAACAACATCCCAGTCCAAACTATTAACCCACGTCATCGAAAGACTGTAAATAACACTTTGTCTGGTTAGAACCCTTTGAGGAAGGCCTGGATAATATGGCCAAAAGACTTATCGCCATGTATTTTGCCATAATTTCAAGCTCTGATGATTTTAGACAATTAATATAGCCTTGCCATCAGAACAAAATCTGCATTTTTCCATTTTTTATACCAGCTGTCCATATGAACATTTCAAGATGGAAAAAATGGTAAAGTATTTAACATGACAAATCAGCCCCCAAATTAATGAGCAGCTGAAATCCTATATCAAAACAAGAATTGGATCACATTTCACTTTCAAAACTACAGCAGTGTCTCCTCAGTTCCCACCGCTTACAAAAGACAAGGTGATGAAACACAGTCGTAAAAATGCCACCTTCGAAACTTTTTTGCAACGTGTTGCTGCCATCAAATTCAAAAAGGGCATATATTTAACATATAAAACAGTAAAATGTCTTAGTTTCCACGTCTGATATGTTGACTTTGAAGTGTTTTCCTTTAAAAATATGATTTATATGATTTGCATATCATTGCATTCTATTTTTATGTCCGTTCTGCACAGCATCCCAACTTTTTTGGAAATGGGGTTGTATATTTTCCCTATAACATGTTATCAAATTGACTAAGTCATTGTTTGCTCTCTACGTTGAGCTGCTAGTGAGCAATGATGGCCAGACAGGAAGGAGTGACAACTCCTTCAACAGTTCTCATCTCTTCATAAAAATGGCACGCCAATATAAAATGCAGCACAGCATTGTTGGTATCAAATCGTGTACAGCTGCCACACGATGCAATGTAAATCATGAACATCCCATTAATGTTATGAAAACATGCATAGTTCAGCTGAGGGGCATCTAAAACAGGTGGAAATTGTATTTTATGATTACTGTGATTAAGAGTTAATAGTTGCATACAATGAACAAAATTAAGCAAGCAAGCAAAGTTTATTTATATAGCCTAGCGCTTTTTACCACAGATGTTGTCACAAAGCAGCTTTACAGAACAATCAGTATTACAGATAGAAAAGAATAGAAAAGAAAATCCGGGTCCGAGAAAAGGAAAAACTCCCTAAAGAGGAAGAAACCTTGAGAGGACCCAAGACTCAGAAGGGGAACCCGTCCTCCTACGGTCGACACCGGATAGCAAACATTATTAGTATAAAGTATTATAGTACAAAATGGGAAAAAGAAAAGCAGTGATTAACTTGATTAATTTATGATTATGCCGCAGCAGCAGCATCTGAGTGTGAGGATTGCACAGCGTTGTAAAGCAAGAAGCTCAGTGGGGGTCAAAAATGCAGCAATTAAATTGTTAATTGCAATAATTAAACCGCAATCATCAGCTAAGATTTCATGATCATGACTATATCAGCGTAACATCAAGCTTATAAACATTTTTTTCATGGCCTTTATCGCCCACCTTTACTAAAGTTGCCAATAAATCTGAAAGGCGCTTTGTTTATGAAGCTAAGTGGTAAACAACCACTGGATGAACTTACCTTGGAAATGGAAACTAATTTTACTAGTTAAACTTGTACTTTCACGGCCATAATTAGAAGGAACGTATTGCACATATTACTTGTGGTTAGCAAAGATCGTAGATTCCGATATGTGGTTACGGCAGCAGGATGTCCTGTAATTTGTCAGACTGCGTGGGAGCCGGTGATTCATCAGAACGTTTTACAGAGGGAACGGTACGCTTGCCAGAAATGTCTGTGATTCAACAGAACACGCACTTCTGCAGTATGCTTCATTTTAATACAGTGGTTATTCCAATAAATAGATAAATATATAAATAGTTAAGTGCTGCAATTTAGTATTATCTAACCCCAAAGGCCAAAATCATGATTCCACACAGAATATTAATAGTTGTTGTCCTAACATCTATGTTTTTGGATCATAATATTAGATAGAATAGAATATAAGTCTATATTTAATAGACATATGACAAATCAAATGTTCATGTTTGAGCTAAACAACAGTGCTTGCAGTACCTCAGGTGAATATAACCAGGACATTCCTCTAAAGCTGGTATGCTACACGGTGCCAACAGCCTGTAGATGTAGTCAGTGTTTATGCAGTTTGAGCATGCATAGCTCTCAGCGTGTCAAACTGCACTGCTAGCAGGCCTGGTTTATTTAAGCAATGCCTGTTGAAGTAATTCAGAGAACAATCTAAGCAGATCGACTGATCCCATTTCTAGATGCCTCGATCTTCTTTCCCCCCGAGTTGGACTGGGTGAGAAAACTGAACGAACAATAAAATAAAAAATAAAAATGTAATAAAAATGACCAAAATCATATTGGTTTTTGGATTTTTGGCAGAATGGTTATGCCATTCTGTTTTGCAGTCCTGTATTAGCAGCATAGGTTTAAACCCAATTCTGTAACAACATAAACCAATTTAACAGTTGGACAGTTGGCTAGCTGTTGATAATTAGCCAGTGAACCTGTAGACAGGAGAGTTGCCGCTGTAACGCCTTCTGGGTTTGTGAAACACTAGAGGGCGCTCCCGAGAAAGTCCGGAATGAATGGGTGAAGATGGAGCGTCTGAGCAAAATCATCAGTTTATAAATGCAAAAGCCCTGAATGAGTACTACACCCTCCCATGCACTACAGAGCTGAATTTCAAAATAAAAGGAGGACCTCATTAACACACCATACAAGCGACAGGCCGCGCTCAGAGAAGCCCATTCATTTCAGCCAACTGTTGGTTGTCAGTCAACTGTGGAGTGTCAGTCAGTAAGTGTATAAACAGGATACATGTGCGCGGCTCTGCAGTACAAAGAGAAAATACAGGGCACACAGAGTTTGGGTAGTGGCTGCAAGACACATGGCCTCCCACAGACACTTCCTGTGGGCTAGAGATGGTAAGGTTCCCACAGTAGCAAGCGCTGCGCTACAAAAGACACGTCTATATCAGTCGGTCAGAGCCCGTATTTATGTAAAAGTTTGCCTGCTTTTGTTATTAGCGGGGTCCAGGGTGACAACGCACTATTAGGCTTCACGAGCCCCATTTGTCCATTTACAGCTTACATGTACCAGGCCAAACTGTTTATTTGAGGCTCTTCGTGGGGGCCAGTGATAGCGCTAGGAGAAAGAACAGTGTCCCGCAGAGTTTTCTGTCAAACACCTGTTCATCCACATGAAGCCCAACTGCGAGCAAAGTCAGCACAAGGAGAGACAACCTCGTGTCTGCCAACAGCTGGGAAAAGCTTGAGTTACAAAGCTAACAATGGAGTGTGTGTAGTCACGGCTTCAGAAAGGGAGATTGAGACGTTATTGCTGCACTGCTGCACAGCAGCCCACCCTCAGCATCACACTTTGACCCACATACGAGTGTTTTTCAAAGTTGGGCGTCCAAAAGGTCTGGAATTATGAAAGCTTTTGGACATGGATGATAGCAAAAGGCACAAAAAGGTACGACAATGAAAAATGTTCAGTAGTTTAGCTTTACATTCGGAACACTGTGTCCCCTAAACTGTTAGAAATAAAGGCTCTGTGCCGGTACAGTTTCCGTTCATCAAAGTACAAACAGTGCAAATGTTCTCTCAAAGGTACAACAGGCCCAATTATGTACCTTAAGTAAGTTTTTCCAGGTGAGAAGTTCCTATTTGTACCTTTTCACAGCCGATTGTTTAAAACAGAACATTAAAATAAAAGCCTCGAGACGAGAGGAGGAGTCAGTGTGGAGTCAGTACATAGAAAATATAATTTCAGTGGATTATGAACCCTTGGGCGGTTTTCTACATAATTAAACCGTTAAGATGCAAACAAAGTCAGAGTGGTTTGGTGTGAGATGCTCCGTTCTAGAGAAACTTCCAAAGTCAGGATCACAGTGGTGGTGATAGGAACCAGATGTCTAAAGAGAGGGATGGATGTATGGATGTATGGATAGATTCCATGCCCACAGGTGTATAAAGCCGAGCCCCTAGGCCTGCAGACTGCTTCTACAGACATTAGTTAAAGAATGGGTCGCTCTCAGGAGCTCAGTGAATTCCAGCGTGGTACCATGATAGGACGCCACCTGTGCAAGTCCAGGCATAAAATTTCCTCACTACTAAATATTCCACAGTCAACTGTCAGTGGTATTATAACAAAGTGGAAGTGATTGGGAACGACAGCAACTCAGATACGAAGTGGTCGGCCACATAAAATGACAGACTGGGGTCAGCAGATGCTGAGGTGCATAGTGCACCGAGGTCGCATAGTGTACAATCGCGACAGACCTCCAAAATTCATGTGGCCTTCAGATTAGCTCAAGAACAGCGTAGAGAGCTTCATGGAATGGGTTTCCATGGCCAAGCAGCTACATCCAAGCCTTACACAACCAAGCGCAATGCAAAGCGTCAAATGCAGTGGTGTAAAGCACCGCCAATGGACTCTAGAGCAGTGGAGACGTGTTCTCTGGAGTGATGAATCATACTTGCAATCCAACTGCCAATCAGATGGACGAGTCTGGGTTTGGCGGTTGCCAGGAGAACGATACTTGTCTAACTGCATTGTGCCAAGTGTAAAGTTTGGTGGAGGGGGGATTATTGCATAAGGTTGTTTTTCAGGAGTTGGGCTCGGCCCCTTAGTTCCAGTGAAAGGAACTCTTAATGCTTCAGCACCAAGAGATTCTGGACAATTTCATGCTCCCAACTTTGTGGGAATAGTTTGGGGGCAGCCCCTTCCTGTTCTAACATGACTGTGCACCAGTGCACAAAGCAAGGTCCATAAAGACACGGATGAGAGACTTTGGTGTGGAAAAAGATGACTGGCCTGCACAGAGTCTTGACCTCAACCTGACAGAACCCTTTTGGGATGAATTAGAGCGGAGACTGTGTGCCAGGCCTTCTCGTCCAACTTCAGTGTCTGACCTCACAAATGCACTTCTGGAAGAATGGTCAAAAATTCCCATAAACACACTCCTAACCCTTGTGGAAAGCCTTCCCAGAAGAGTTTAAGCTGTTATAGCTGCAAAGGGTGGGCCGACATCTTATTAAACCCTATGGATTAAAAATGGGATGTCACTCAGTGCGTGTGAAGGCAGATGAGCGAATACTATTGGAAATATAGTGTAGCTTATAAGACAGATTTGTTGTATGAGAGCAGGAATTGCACTTAGTTGTATGAGGTAGTTGCAACACAATGAATATAAACATATCACTGCTGTCATGAGAAAACCTCATATCTTCATTTTTGTTGTGTTTCAGTTTTTAACATAATTTGAAAATACCTGTTGCCCTTTACATCGTATGTAAATTTCATGATGGATGGACCAAAAGAAATCACCCAAAAAGCCTTGGAAAAAAAATCTGGTTCCATTGACTTACATTAAAAGTAAAGACGAATTTTCTATTTCCCTGTTAAGTTACCATTTCCGAAATTCAAAGTTTTCTTCCGACAACAGCGATAACCAGGAATATCAGCAGGATTTACAGTCTAAATACAGGGTGTTGTGAGGCAAAGTAGTTCCCAAAGAAAACTTCTTTATTCTGACTTATGACTATTTTACCATGCAATCAGCATAATGATCCCTGGTTCCTATGAGCACCACAGTAAAGTCATCTGAGTTGGTAAGTTTCTCTACATCAAACTATTTCAATCAAACCACTCTGAAGGACCGTCTTCACGTCCCAACCACCGAATTATGCCTAAAGTTTGGAAAATTGGTGAAATTTCCCTTTAATGTCACATTACAAAATAAGAGCCACAAACTTTTACTTTCTTCAAATTTCACCTAATATTCATGTCAGCTGCTCGAGCCACGAGCGAGCCAATCAGCACTCATACAAATGAGCCACCAAAATAACAGCAGCAGCAGCAGCAGAGCCAGTCCAGAGTAACGCACCATCTAAACCGTCTCCCAAAAAACAGAGGAGTCCTTCCTACCTGTGTGGCCGCGGGATGCGCGCAGAGGGCAGCGTGGCTGACCGCAGCTCACAGAGACTCGCAGCATAATAAACGCTTCACTGCTGAGCTCTCATCTTCTCAGAGAGCGGAGAGAGAGAGCTCACTCGGACTAGACGGACAGCGGTTTAGGCCAAAACGCTCAAATCAGTCGAGCGGCGATGATTAACGTGCTGCTCAAAGTTGGGAAGCATCGCGCATTCCTACCGCCTCGCGGTGTTTTCTTCGTTTCCCACCCGCATTCCGGAAAGTCCCACCCCTTCTGCGTTGCGATTGGCTGGTGCGCTCCCGTCTCTTGCGTTGGGATTGGCTGGTAGTGAGTGAGAAATAAAAATAGAATATAATCTGTGTGCTACATTTTATTATTTTATTTTTTTTCAGATAATAAATATTTGTTTGTATATTTGTGAGTAAATTTATTTTTCCTTCGGATCAATTTTAATGAATTTCTAACTTTTTTTTTTAACATCTTGAGCATTGAGCATTATGATTGTTTAATGAACTAACTTAACAGCAATTATATTACTATTACTATTGTTGTTGTTTTGTTGTTATTTTGTTGTAAACAATGTAATATACAATGATTCAGTGTAATTACAGTTTTACTTTAGACCCAAAGGAGATCAAAAGAGAAGAAAAGCTTACGCCAGTTCCTCTGTTGATGATTGTTTATTTTTAGCTGTTATTTATTTATTTATTTAAGTTCTTTTCACTACTACCCCAGCTTTTCTTCCTCGAAGAAACTTTGATTTGAGGCATGTTTTGGCCGCTCTAGCCGTTCGCAACTCAAGAGGGCGGGGCTTGTCGGAATATGGGTGGAGAAACAAAACCCAACGCGCTGGAAATCAGTTTCTTCTCCCTGCGCGCCGCTGGATGGACGCGGTCGCTGGTCAGTGTCTGAACGGAGGAGGAGTTGCGGAGCTCCGTCACGACCAATCCGTGCAATCGCTCCACAGTCCTTGGAGCGCGAGAGAGCAGACCACCACAACGGGAACCAATCAGAGACGAGTGATGCGGCCACCCAAAAAACAACACGCCCCGTTAACTACATCAGTCCTGGGAGCGTGAGGGTATGCGTGTGACCACACGCACAACAACAACAACAACAATAATAATAATAATAATAATAATGTCATATACAATTTATCTGTTTTTGCAGATAAATGAGTTGGTCAGCTGTGGTCAAAATACTACAACTACTACTACTACTACTACTACTAATAATAAACAATGTTATATACAGTTCAGCAGTATTTAATTATTACTATAATTATGATTGTTATTGTTATTGTTATTGTTATTGTTATTAGTAATAGCACAGCACAATTAGAAATACATGCAGGGCATCACAAGAACTTTGCAAACAGAACAAGAAGAACAATAAAAAAGACTGAACCCTCTACTGCCCGCATTATGGGAGCAATTTAAAAACTATATCCAATTCAGTTTTGTTGCATGAAATTGACCTGATTATTGAATTCACATATTTATATAAGTGTTCAGGGGTCCTTCTGGATTATGTTGCCCTGAGGCAACACTGTGCAACAATGGGACGTAATAATATAGAGCCACATTCCCTGAAGTGGTGAGAACTGGCTTAGGACTGGCTAAATGCATTCGACTGTTGCACAATGTTGCTTCCAGGCAACAAACATATTTCTGCAATCTCGCATAACTGAAAAATGAGCCTGAATGTGGAAAAGAGTTGTGGAAGTTTCTTTACTGACTTACTCAAACTCTGGCCTTTATTGTTAACCCGATCAGTGTCCTTAAAGATGTATAATGTTATTGTAAAGTGCGGAGAATGTTTGTAGCCCTGAGGCAACATCATGCAATAGAGGGTTAAAAGTTAATCAGTACATTTAAAAAGATGCCTAATGTTTCTGTGTTGGTATAAGAACAGAAAGCTGCTTCGCTGTGGTCATTTCCAGCATTTGTAACAAATGTAGGTCCCGAAACATTTAAAGCTTCAAAAGAAAAAACAAATGTAGAAAGTCTAAAATCGGTCAGTCCATGGGCCTGTCCACATCAGCTCTGCATAAAGCCTGGCGCAGAGGGGGATTAGTTTAGCCTCAGCTATTTATCTTTGCTGCCAATGTCCAGCAAACGCAGACACACAGAGTCGCACAGCACTGTGCAAAAGTCAGACGCGCTTCATTTATCGAATTTCCAGTTATTCATTTTTCAGCATCAAGAAAAAAAGCAGGACACTTACACAGAAGCCTCAACAGCTAAGTATAATACAATTTATTCAGTGTTTATTTTGCCTTTATTACAGCTTTTCAGTTCTTCCACACCTCCAACGTTCAGGTGTTATGTGTGAGCTCATATTTTGTGTTTGTGTCTCTCTCTCTTGGTCTCTTCATTCACAGAGGTTCCTGCTCTGGACCCAGTCCCGTGAGAGCCAATCAGAGGCCAGCCTACGTTTTAAAAGAGGCCTTCAAGATGACTGAAGACTGTTTTGCCATTTTAACTTTGTTTACAAGAGATTGTTTGTTCGTACCACCGGCGGTTTCAAACAGGTAAGAGGGGGCGCGCCTGGACATTTGCACCACGTAGACGTCCACTATGCCTAGCTCCCCAGGTCAGGGGGCACCGCCACATGTACTTTTGGTGACTGGCTAGGGAACATTAGAGTAGGTAGCTTTGTTTCAGAGTCGGCGAACGTGGTTCGGTTCTGTTTTGTGCTTTTCTTTGGTGCCGCTCAGTTTGATTCTTCCAGTGTGGTACTGAGTATCACTGCAGTCTGGTTTTATTCAGGCTTGTTTTTAATAAAAATGACTTCAAAAGCTCTGTATTGGTCTGTTCCTCTCGCTTCTAATCCATTCTCACCTCTTCAACATTTTAAGGCCACGTGTTACTGATCCTACACATGCTAGACAAAACGTCTGGTCGTAACCCCACGTTTTGTCGTATTAGAAGTCGGTTGCCTTTCCTGCAAATCACAGTCCAAGCAGTTGCATTCAGTGACCACTGGGGTGGTCAGCCTATTGTTGTGAGAACACCAGCAGCTTTTTGTTTGATGTGCAAAAGAGACTAAACTTTCAGGGAATTTTTGGGTGTTTTTTGGGTCAATTACAATTGCAGGTATAAAGTATTTACGTGTGACAGTTACACTGTAAATACCTCGCTGCCTTGAAAATTAGGGATATTCCAAGTGAAAATAAAGTTTGATTGACTGAATAATTTATACCTAATGACTGTTTTTCTCTGGAAATAAAATGAATGACAACTGTTCTCTATGATTGACAATAGGCCATAATGCTGGTTAATGAAGGTAACACAGAAAACTACAAAATTCATGTTTCTTAGATGAGGATTAAATTCAGGCTTGGACTGAAAAGCGGCATTACTCATTCAGTCGTAGGCTTACATATGGGAAACTGGCCGGCAGTAGCAGTAAATGCATGTGCACAGTATTGAATTAGCCAGAGTCAATCAATAAGTCATCAATACAGAGAAAGGGAGCCTGTGTATGTGCTTTTTAAGCAATAGCACACATGAGGCACAGCAGTACTGCAAATACAACAAGCTGTAATTTGGTGGAAGACAAGTGCCTAAATGCTCAAAGATTCTATTGCGCTTTTACAGGGAGATTCACTTGAAAGAGGCCCTGAATATTCTCTTATAACTCTCTCTAGGACGAAGCAGTCTGAACGAAACAATGTGCAATGTGTTCCTCAGTATATGGAGCTTCAAACAAGCTGGGATGCCCCTGAGTCAGAGCGATGAGGTAGGCGCCAGACAGCCGTCACAATGTTCAACCTCCATTTGCAACTTTTCAGGTGCATACCCCGTACCTCTTCATGTGTCTGATAGAAAACAGAGATCACTTCCAGCGTCACATGTAATGCAATCAATTACACACAGTTAAGATATGCAGTTTAATGTTTTGCTTCAGATGGCTTCATCCTAACGCGAGTTACAGCAGAATATTTGGGGCCTCTTTCGAGTGAATCTCCCTGTAGAAAAGTGTATCAAGGCAAAGAGCAATGAAGCCCTGTTTTGTATTGATGTTTACTTTAGTTCTTCTGCAAATAAAGTGGCCCCACACAAGTGGTGTGTTGTTGTTGTTATTTAGCAACCTGTGTTTAGTGGAATGATACAGATACAAGTGTGGTTGAAATTGTTGTATAAACATTAGGAATGTCTTGTTACAGTCATCTTGCCCCTGTTCCAACCCGAGGCACTAAGTATTGGGTATCCACTGATACTAAGTCCCATCAATATTTTGTATTTTCATGGATAAAGCAGCCATGCACACTTGAATTTCATTCAGTAAAACCAAGGCAAATTAGATAAGCTACACGTAGCAGCAAAGTGTGAAATACAGGTGGTCTTTGGGGTTCCAGGACCCCCTAATGTACATCTTGAGCCCCCTGAATGTCTCAAAATTAAATTTCAGTGAAAATAAACTTATGCTGTCCATTACAGGCACATAGAACCTCGCATACAAATGTAGGAAAAGTTCATGGCTTGATTCACCCACAGTTGGAGACCCTCTGTCCTTGATATTATTAAGCTGCAGCACTGGTCTGTCTCTGGGTGGCGCTGTAACAGATTGGCCCACCCAGTTGGTTCTTCACAGCCGAGCAACTGCAATGCTCATGATACTTCTGAAAAACTTTGCAGTGTGGCGTAGCATACGTGTAAATCTGAAAATCTGCCCAATTTCCCAAGAGATCAGTGGAAAGAGTGTATTGTTTCTCATTTCTCAAACCAAAAACAAAAGCACAGATGTGCAAGATCTCAGTTCATGTGTGGAATAGTACTTTACCAAACTAGAAAAGAGCATTTCCAGAAGAAGAACTCTTAAACCAAGCATTTCATTGCTGTAGCGTGAGTAACGCTAAGGTGTGCTGCCAGCCAATGCTTGAAGGACCTCCATGAATACCAGGGGAGTATTTCACACACTGCTTGGCTGACTATTATCACTTCAGTAATCTTAACTGATGGGTTTTAGGATAGCTGGCCCACCTCTTGAAATAACTGTGATTGTTGTTGTTATTGATAGTTTGATTGACTGACCTGTAACTGTAAAAACAAATCTTCTTAGCTAAATTAGGTTTCTAGAAGCTAAAAGAAGGAAACTTCAGACACCAAGGCCCATTCCCATTTCGTCTTTTAACCCCTACCCTTTGTTTTTCGAGTGTCACTGAAGTCAGATATTTGCCAGCTTCAAATTTTCCCGTTTCACCTTACAGTAAATGCAGCAGCAGTTACATTCTGGTGCTTCAGGCGTCAGAACTGCTGGACTATTTAAGGTGGAACGGGAAAGTTAGCTAACTAGCTACTGAGACATTAGCATGCTATTAGTGATTTTTTGTGCTTGTTATGAAGAAAACAACCATAATGCATTGAAATAGCATCAAACTAAGACGATACAGCGGTTATTGTTATTTTTAACAGAGAAAATTCTCACATTTGTGAGTTTCTTTGGTTTCTTGTTCAGCTGTCTTGCTGTTTTTTCTGTTTTTTTCTCTGTTTGAGGTGTCTTTCTGAAAATCCTCCATGTGAGGGGCCATGTAGCCCTAACACTTTGCCCTACCCCTCTATCTCAACAAAAATTAGGACACCCTACCCATAGTTGTGAAACAGGGGGCTAAGGGCTAAGTGGTAGGGGAAAGTGGTGAAAAGGGACTGGGCCCAAGTTGGTCTTGGCTGATCAAATACAAACTGTGCAACCTTAATTTCTCACAGAACTGTCATGGTAAAGTCCCACTGCCCACTTTAGCCAAACCTAACTAAAGGACAGAAGTATCATTATGCTGACAGATATACAGCCTCTACTTCATAATCCAAACAAAACTGATCCTAGTTCAGCGTTCCTGCTGCGCTGAACAATATCAGCCCAGCATGAATGCCAAGGTTAGCATAGTGTCCGTATGAAGATTCATTAGGCTGTTAGCACCAGAGCTGGTGGAGCTGCAGGCTGAATACCAATTACTGACCCGCTGTGATCCCTGGCCAGCTTCCAACAACTAGAGGTTGAAATCTTAAACACTTTGAAAAGGAAATGACCATGCACATTAATGAACTCCCCCCACCAACTGAGGCCAAAGAGGGGATGATGAATGAAACATACGCTGCCTAATCAAGCGTTTTTAATATTCAGCCTATGGGGAATTACACCCAATATACTCAGTGAACAGTGTTTTTCTGTGTGCTCTTGGTGTTTCATTGGAGGACTGTTTCCTCTGGAAAAAATCCAGCTGAAGGTAAAAAAAAAAATCACACTTTCTTGCCAACTGCAGATTAAAGTCAACCTGCAATCAAAATTGACTGATTTTAACCTCTTAATTAATTTTCCTGCTCATATTTAACACAATTCATAATATCAAATCCTTTAAAAGACATTTCTTATTCTCCCAAACTTGATGGAAACATGACTTTTTCTCAAATTGCGAATGTCTTTTTTTGCCAGGGATTTTTAATTATGTCCCGTGGCCTGGTCAAACTCTACTGCCGCAATTCAAAAAGTCCTGGGTCACAGCCTAGTTAAACTCAGCATGACAGTGAAAATCACCGGCTTGTGGCCGATTTAAATTCCACTACTGCAGTAAAAAGTGAACCAACTCACGGCCTCTACTACTGAGCTAAAAGGTCCTCGACTTTGACCTGAGCCAGTCAAACTACACTACCACAATGAAAGGTGAAGAGTGACCCGACCCACAGCCTAGTCAAACTTTGTAAAGTCCCCAACTTGTGGCCTCGAAAACTCTGCTACTGCAGTGAAAGATGACTCAGCTTGCTTGCTCAATAAAAGTGTCTGAATTTCATTTAAGGAAACCCTGCAAGTTTTAAGGGTAACCTTGAGGGTAATTCAACTTAAGGTGTTTTATGCGCAGATTGCTTCCAATGCGTGATCTAATAACTACTACTACTAATAAGTATATTTTTATAGCATATTTCTCAAACTCAAGGATGCTTTACACATCCAAATAACATGACAAGTCAAACTCTGCAAACTCACAATGCAAAGTCCCCGGTTTGCAGCCTGCTGTCCCCCTGTAAAACCCCTGGTTTGTAGCCTAGTCAAACACCACTCCCAATGTGAAGTGGTTTGTGCAAAGTCTCCTTTCGCATGGCCTATCACGGTGTAAGATCCCCAGCTTGTGGCCTAGTCAATCCCTGCTGCCATGGTAAAATGACCCTGGTCACAGCCTAGCTAAGCTCCACTGTCATGGTTTAAAGTCCCCAAGTTGTGACAATCAAACTCTGCTACTGCGGTCCCTAAGCCATGGTTAAATCAAACTCTGTTGCCACAATACAAAATGCTTTCATCCAAGTCAAATGGCACTGCTGTGCTGTAAAGTCCCCAAAGTCTAGCCTAGTCAAACTCTGCTACTGCAATGAAAAGTGACCCAGCTTGTGAGCTAGTCAAACTTCTCTGTCATGATACAAAATCTCTAGTATGTGGCCTAGACAAACTCCATTACTAAGGTGAAATGTTTTCACGGTTTTGGTGCAAAGTGTCCTTTCTCAGGGCCTAGTAAAACTTTGCTGTCACAGTGTAAAACCCCCAGCTCATGGCATAGTTAAACTTGACTGTCACAGTGCAAAGTCTCCTGGCTCATGGCCCAGTGAAACCCCACTACTGCACTGCAAAGTCCACTTGTTGTCAAGCCAACATCTGCTGCTGTGCTGCAAAGTACCCACCTCATGGCTAAGTCAAACTGTGCTGCCACACTGCAAAATCCCTGGTTTGCATCCAAGTCAAAGAGCACTACTGCACTGTAAAGTCCCCAAATTGGGGCCTAATCACACTCAGCTACCATGGTAAAAAAAGTGGCCCAGCTCTCAGCCAAGTTAAAGTCTGCTTTCACAGTTCAAGGTTTCTGGCTTGTGGTCAAGTCAAATGCAACTACTGTGCAGCAAAATCTAGACTTTTGGCCTAGTCGGTGCTAACTATCACAGTGAAAGGTGACCTGGCTTGCCGCTTAGTGAAAATATACTACCACACTGAAAAAGTTACCCAGGTTGTGGCCAAGTCAAACTCCACTACCGAAGTCCCTGACCTGCAGCTTAGTTAGACTCCACTACTGTGGCAAGAAATGTCCAAACTCACAATCTTGTTAAACTACCGTTCTGGCATAAGAAGAGTTTTTAAGACATTTTTTAAGAACATTCAGGAAGTGTGGGCTTTACTAATACAAACCTAACTATCGCACTGTAATGCTTAGAAGTATTTGGAAAACATGATAATAAATCATATCAATGCAATGCCATTTTAATGGTTTACCTGTAGAAGCAAACACTGTAAAAAAAATAGTAAAATGTTGTGAAGCATTGGTACCAGAAAAAAACCTGGTACCAAAAATGGTAAAAATCCATAAAAAATGAGTCATTATTAATTTCTTGGAAAGCTTCATTTTGAAAGCTTGCAGCTTCACTATTTCAACTGCCTAATGACAAACAATATTCTTTAACCATAATAATAACAGCAGCAACCATTAAAATAAATGTTATATTTTGTTTTTGTGAATTCAGTTTGTATTTCGTTAAGTTAACAAAATGCACAACAGTATATTTATGGTTTATGTACATGCATTTAACTTTTATTACTGTGTACTGGATTAAACCCCTAAACTGAATCAGCTGGACTGCTGCACAGAGAACATTAAATGTAACAAGGTAATTAACACTCGGAGTGGCCGATAGTAATCATGGCATCCTGCCCAGCATAGCTACACACACACATACACACACACACAGACACAACATACCGGCTTTGCTCCGTTTGTATTTCTACCTTCACAGGGTGCTTCAGTGTCCTGTATGACTGTAGCTGAGACCAGTTTCAGCCTCTTTAAACATTTTTAATAAATAGTCATGAAGACCAGAAAACTCACAATAACAAAGCGTTCATGATTTCACACACACACACACACACACACACACACACACACACACACACACACACACACACACACACACACACACACACAGAAAGCTGGCAATAAAAGATGCTCAGTCCAGGAAAAGAACAGAGGACACAGAAGAAAAAGACAACAGCGGGTAAACACCCCCCTCATTATGAAGCAGAGGATGATAAATAGGCCTGTTTAAAGGGGTGACATGGGGGGAGATGCATGGGAACATGCATGCATGGAGATGCATTTGTCCTTCATGGCTTCAGGAAAGTGTCTAAAGTGCAGGCCTCATAATTGACTTTCTGGGTGTAGAGGTACAGTGATGAGACCACCCTTCAGTTATTTAATTTACCATCATAAAAGAAACAACAGGGCATGTCATTCATTGATGAACAAAGAAGATGAAAGTCTGGGAAAATAAGCGGAAAAACACTTTCCTAACAACCCCCTGCAAGATCTAGTAGACCATCAAAACTGTCCCCATCAGATAAACAGCACTTTCATACTGGACTTGCTAAGAAAACAATACATCCTTTAAACTGCAGAGAGATCACATCAGTCCCGTTTTAAAAGAGCTGCACTGGCTGCCTGCATCGCTCGGACAGATTTCACAGTTCTGCTATTAGTTTTTAAGGCCCGATATGATATTAAAGCACCGCTTACATCGCGAGTGTCTGCCTGTTTATGTTCCAGCACAAGGTCTTAGATCTGCAGATACTGACCTTCTGCAAACACCTTCTGTAAAATACAGAAAACATGGAGAGACTTTTCAGTTGTTCTGCTTCTAAAGCGTGGAACTCAGTTAGACAGTCCAGCTCATTGGTCACTTTTGACCCTAAACATGTAAAAATGTGTTTCTTTAAATCAGCACTTAATTAAAACTCTAAGTCTTCTGGTATTTATCTTCTAATTTGATCTGAGTCATTTTGTTATATGACGCTAAATTAATACTTATTTCCTGTATTACTACTAAGCTTCATCACCTGTCTGTAAAGCAGTTTAAGCTGCCACTGGCATGAAAAGTGCTACATGAATAACATAATAATAATAATAATTATTATTTTTATTATCATCTTTGAAAGAGAAGAGAAACTCCAGCTCCACCCTATCAGTATCACCCTACCCTCACTGTAGGTTCCCCAAATGTTGCACATTTTTGAGCTTTTCCTGCTTTAACACTTCCCTTTTAACTTCGTCAATGGCTTGAAAATAAGCTCATGAATTGATTCAGAGCACTAAACCATGCAGTGCAGAGAATCAAGATCAAATCTGGCAATAAAGTGCTTCTTTAGAGCCATTTTAGAGCCTTTTTCCCCCCCTGCAAGAGTCTGCAACCCAATGCTTAGCAACAGGCATATATTTAGAGCCACAGATACTTTGTTTTTGACTTTTCTTGCAATCAGAACGAAAGAGAATACTGTATTATATGGAAATTAAACTGTTCATTCCAGTGAAAATTATGAAATAAACCTACTTCATTCTGCTCATCATCTTCTGTGTGGCGAGATGATGCCTGAGCGCACAGAGGAATGTTCATTATTCTTTGTTTTTAATGGAAACACATGAATCACACACTCAGTGCCACGTTTAATTACCACTCTGTGACAACTAGTGATCACTCATTGATTCCTATCAACAGAAGAAAACTCCCAAGATTAAGGACATCAAAGATCATCTCACAACCAAACACTATCCAATAAGGGGACTGAGCCTGATTAAATGTACTGAACGTCTGAACAAAGCACTAGTCAGAAACACTGCTGTAATTAGATTTTGACAGTTAGTGATAAAATAAAGAATGTAGCCGGGGCTTTAAATGCCACACACTTGAAAGGCAATCGTGAACTTTCCAAATTACCCAGAGGAAAACAACACGGCTACTGAGTGGCACTACACTGTGCCAATGCTCTTGTTGTGGTGTCGAAATTACAGTTATTTACCTGCCTGTACCGCTGAACTGTCCCACCGCCCACACCCCACAGCTGTGCTCGTTCAGCAGAGCCGTGCTTTGTTTCGGTCTAGAGCCTCATCAGTGTAATGTTTGCCCAATAAACCAGTTGATGTTAACTTGAAAAACTCACATCTGGCTCATTAACATCATACGAAAAATAAAATACTGCCCCCATAACTCTATTATTACATCAACCAGGACACGGTCGCATCTCAGTGTTGAGCTGCTGGTAAGCAATGAGGGGGCGAAGGGAGGTTTTAGAACCCATTGCTGGGAAAATAGTGCCTACCCCTCCACCATGGACAGTACAACAGCAGCTTTCTTGATGTTGACAAAGTCATCGTGTGTTTACCATGTAAACACATTAAAAGCATTTTTATGCTCTTTATGCTTTGTGTTGACTTGCTCGCTTACTTCCAAAGACAAAAGTTCAGTTTGCTTCACACATTTCCAGTGAAATCAATTCCATCAACATTACTGAAGAACAAAGGCATCGGTCAACTGTAGGACCTCCTCCAAAACAGGCTGAAATGGCATTTTAAGGCTGCTGTGAAAAGAGGTTAATGGACGGTTCCAGGTATGTATCGCCACTGACTGAAACTTCACTGTGAAAGCACCAACAATGTTACTTTAAATGGTTTGCATAAGTAACAACACTCAAAAATGCTTCAAACTGCTGTGTCACAGTATACTAAAACAACTATTCCAAAATGACTTGGGAATAGGTCTGGTTCCATTGACATTAAAAGTAAAGTAGGTTTTTTCCTTCTCCTGTAGAGTTACCATTTTGGAGATACGTTGCTTTCTTCCAACAACTGCGATCTATATATATATATATATATATGACTCCTGGACACCACAACTTCATTCATTTTATAATGTTTATTTGCCCTTTGTTTTCTTTATGTCATTTAAATCATGCATTATATTTCCAAAAGTATTTGCTCACCCCTCCAAATCACTGAATCCAGGTGTTCCAATCACTTCCATGACCACAGGTGTATAAAACCAAGCACCTAGGCCTGCAGACTGCTTCTACAAACATTAGTGAAAGAATGGGTGGCTCTCAGGAGCTCAGTGAATTCCAGTGTGGTACCGTGATCGGACGCCACCTGTGCAGCAAGTCCAGTCATGAAATTTCCTCACTACTAAATATTCCACCATCAACTGTCAGTGGTATTATAACAAAGTGGAAGTGACTGGGGACGACAGCAACTCAGCCACGAAGTGGTCAGCCATGTAAAATGACAGACCGGGGTCAGTGCATGCTAAGGCTCTTAGTGCGCAGAGGTCGCCAACTTTCTGCAGACCCAATCATTACAGACCTCCAAACTTCATGTGGTCTTCAAGAACAGCGTAGCGAGCTTCATGGAGCTTCATGGTTTCCATGGCTGAGCAGCTGCATCCAAGCCTTACATCACCGAATCATTGAATGCAGTGGTGTAAAGCACTGCCACTGGACTCTAGAGCAGTGGAGACGTGTTCTCTGGAGTGATGAATCACGCTTCTCTGTCTGGCAAGTTGATGGACGACTCTGGGTTTGGCGGTTGCCCGGAGAACGGTACTTTTGTAAAGTTTGATGAAGGGGGGATCATAGTGTGGGACTGTTTTTCAGGAGTTGGGCTCGGCCCCTTAGTTCCAGTGAAAGGAACTCTTAATGCTTGAGCACCAAGAGATTCTGGACAATTTCATGCTCCCAACTTCGTGGGAACAGTTTGGGGACGGCCCCTTCCTGTTCCAACATGACTGCACACCAGTGCACAGAGCAAGGTCCATAAAGACATGGATGAGCGAGTTTGGTGTGGAAGAAGATGACTGGCCTGCACAGAGTCCTGACCTCAACCCGATAGAACACCTTTGGGATGAATTAGAGTGGAGACTGCGAGCCAGGCTTTCTCACCCAACATCACTGTCTGAACTCACAAATGCGCTTCTGGAAGAACGGTCAAAAATTCCCATAAACCCAAAGCTTTCCCAGAAGAGTGAAAGCTGTTATAGCTGCAAAGGGTGGGCTGACATCATATTAAAGCCTATGGATTTAGAATGGGATGTCACTGAAGTTCATATGCGTGTGAAGGCAGACGAGCGAATACTATTGGAAATATAGTGTATATTTCATAGGGATGAATAGATTACTGCAGTTATTCTAAAAAAACATGTGCTTTCCTCAAATTATGGCCTCACCGTGACTGCAGGGATGAGCACTTCTGTGGTGGATGGAATTCTATATGATTGATTTAAACACCTATATTGCTAAATTGAGGCTCAAAAGGGTGTAACTGTTAAATTAACTTATTGTTTTATTTCAAAATGAAAATAAATTGTAACCCTAATATGTGTGCCAAGTGTAATATGCTGTACCTATAAATGCTAGGGACACAAAAATAGACGTTTCCATAGAATGGCTCATGTCCAATTAGCCTGACTGCATGCCTTTAGACTGTGGACACTCACCCGGCCAGGTAATCGAACCCTGGGCCTTCTTGCTGTGAGGCTAGGGCACTACCCACTGTGTAACCGTGTGGCCTGCTGCACATCTATCTGTAGCAATTTTGAACATAAGGATTTTTTGATGAAGAACAGATGAATCATAATACGGCACTGATCATTCCTGTGTGTGTGAAGCCCGCTCCCAACAATATGAAAAAGAAAAGCTCGAAAGCTGTATGCATTGTGGAACAAAACCCTTCATTTTTTCATCATCACCAGATGGGAAAAGATCACTACAGATAACTACACATTTTGTTCCTATTTTTAGGAAACTGCAACAGGTAGCATTACAAGCTCATTAGCGTGAATTAGCATAATGCCATGCATTTGTTCATGTAGCCTAACAGCGATTTTATTTGTGAGAGTGATTTTCTTTCTGGCTCTGCGGTCCAAAAATACCAGGCACTTCAGACACATTCCCTCCAATTCCTTCTCATTACCTGGATGTGTTAATGGCGATGAAATATCGCCAAAGAAAGTATTGCAGAGATGGCAGTGAATAATGAGGAGGAGTTGAATATGTCATCATTAATTGGGAGAAATAGCCCAGCGCGAAAGGAAAACAGGTTACTTGGCGGAACAGATACTGAAAGTGGGATCTGCACTGACCTCATTAAACAGCAGGGGTGAGGTGCAGTCACGATATCTGTAGCTTTTTCTGATTGATGTTACTAAAGTGTCCAGTTCATTCACACTTCTCCTGGTCCGTTTTGTTTACATTACTTTGATTATGGTTTCCATGCTGGTCGAAGCTGGTTTATGCTGGTTTATTCTGGTCAAGTGTTGGTTTAGCTGATCACAGAGCCTGGCCATGCTGGTTCACCAGCTTCTCAACTTCCATAACACAACATACACTGGTTTTGATAGTGGCCAGCATATTACATCAACATTCCACATACCATTTTGGGGGTGACCAGCATTTTACCTTTCATTGCTGCTGACCAGCACACCAGCATTCCACACATCATTTTGGTGGTGACCAGCATGTTACCTTTCACTGCTGTTAATCAACAAACTATCTTCCAAATTCCACATTGTGTTATTGGCGAGGAAGACATTTGGCTATTTTTGGCCATTTGGCCATTTTGCCCATTTTTCTAGCCAGTTAGCTCCTGCCAACTATTGCTTAGCCACAGCTTTCAAATGTCCAGCTGTGTGTGACCCCAAGAAAAAAATAAAGTTCAGTCAGAATCACAGAATTTCATGATGCCAAGTACAGTCCTATTGGTGTATGTGTCAACATACATCATATTGACAAAAGTGTTTGCTCATCTGTCTTCACACGCATATGAACTTGAGTGACATCCCATTCTTAATCCATAGGGTTTAATATGATGTCAGCCCACCCTTTGCAGCTATAACAGCTTCAACTCTTCTGGGAAGGCTTTCCACAAGGTTTAGGAGTGTGGAAAGCCTTCGGATTGCCTGACGGAGCAGCGTGATTGGTCACTCCAGAGAACACGTCTCCACTGCTCTAGAGTCCAGTAAGAGCACTTTACACCACTGCATTCAACACTTTGCCTTGCGCTTGGTGATGTAAGGCTTGGATGCAGCTGCTCGGCCATGGAAACCCATGAGCTCCGGAAAGCGACCCATTCTTTCACTAATGTCTGTAGAAGCAGTCTGCAGACCTAGGTGCTTGGTTTTATACACCTGTGGCCATGGAAGTGATTGGAACACCTGAATTCAATGATTTGGATGGGTGAGTGAATACTTTTGGCAATATAGTGTAAATATGAAACAAATGTATATAATTCATAAAACACAAAATGAAGAGAAATCATTTATGAATAATTATGGATAAATGTACTTGAAGCACAAGACAAATGAATCTGACTGACATTTGTGAACAGGAATGAGTAGCTTAACCAACGGGTTATAATAATGTCTTAATTCAGTACTAATAATAATACATTTTCAATATTCATGTGACAATCTCTAGAGACCTATCAGGAAAAATCAATATTTTTCTACAAAAACTCGACTTGTATGCCATAAAATGTGGAAAAGGTGCTCTTCATGCTCTTTCACTTTAAATTTCCGCTCCTATTTGGTGCAATAATGAAAACTACATTGATGCTGCTTGTCCCTCGCGAATCCACCACTGCTGCTGTAATTGTTCATCCTTTAAAAGACTTCAATGATACTGAGCTAAAGACCTGCCGCACCAGGGCTGATGTTTAGGGTGGGCAAGACAAATTCCCACGTGGGCTGAATCTTGAATTTCAATCCCACAGAAACTACAACAAAGTAGTAACTTTGATGAACTAAAATTCATCAACCTGAAAGAAACATGGTTACACATTTAATAATGTCTGAATTAAGCTTACTAAGGCCTTAAATTTATCCATTTTATAATACCTGCAGTAACCTGTATAACACTGTCATACTGCTTGCCCATGTTATATGTGTGCATTATGGCCTTCCATAGCAAAAGGTCAAAGAACTGTCAAGAAATGCAAATATCAGTGACATTTACATGCAGCACAGTGCAAATGTGTCTAGAAATACATCTGAGGATATTCACAGCACTCCCACATGTTTATCCAGGGAGACCTCATTTACATTGAGATTAATGAGAGGTGGCCTGCATGCCCAAGATGTTACATCCAAGAAAATTCAGCACGTCTGCATTCCCAGCACCAGAAAAGATTTAGGAATTAGGAAATGTTCACACAGATGTGCATCCAAACGCCTTCACATCATCAGCGCTCGGGCAGCTAATCACCAAGAGTCCATTGAAGACGAGGCACCACCGATGACTAGATTCCAATTATCCTGAAGAGCAAATTCCTAGAGTGGAAAAACTAATCTGTTCCTGCGAACCAACCAGGTTGACTCATGGGTGACTGATTAGATCTGAGTTACGAGATAAACTGCCAGGTCAACAGATTCTTTTAAGAAAATTAACCGACACCCTAATTTCACAGCTGTCCAGCCATGGAACAAATAAGCTCTTTTTTCAAGGTCTTCCTCCATTTAGATTACATGCTCCATCTGACAGCATAATCTGCTGTGTGTGAGAGAGAACACTCCAAAAATGATGAAACAAGACATAACTAACAAGAGCTGCTGCTAGTACATTCAGACAGATGTCCATTGTCCACTGTGTTAAATTGAACTGTCTGCTGTGTGGATGGCAGTGATAAGGTGTCAAGCCGGCAGATTGTGATAAATTGCTACTGATTGAAACACTGAATATGTCATTACATTGTCCTTGAAACCACCAATTGGGATGTTTTGTTGAGCTTAACAGGGTCAATGAGGTCAGCACTGCTAGTGTCTACACTAAAAAGATTGGAAATTGTTTTTGAGCTGATGTCAACCTACTCAAGGTTCCTATACTGGAAAAAGGTGGAGCTAAATTAGGTTGACTACTGTGTTGACCACCTACGCAATCTCTCCAGTGGAAATTAAGTATAACACTACAAGGGATGTGTGGAGTCGGGGGGCTCAGCGTGCGGCAGCACCACCTGATTTCAGTGTTGTTTAATTGCAACTGCTATAAATGATAAAAGGAATTTAAAGGTAGTAAAGACCTATATCTGTGGAGTGGGTGTGTTTGTTTTTTTTTTGTAGTTTTATTTACCCATGACCCAGAAGGAGAAGAAGCTTAGATGATGTGTGTGTAGCTTTATTTATACATGACTCCAAATCAGAAAAGGTTTGGACGTTATGGAAAATGCAAATAAAAAAGAAAGCAGTGATTTTGAAAATTAATTTTGACTTGTATTTCAGTGTTTTAGTTTATGAACACAAGATATAACATGTTTTTGTCCAGACAGCTTCATTTCATTTGCACATATAACGTAAGAGTGCAGTATTCTGTACAGTACTTTGGCGCTTTTCATGTCCAGTAGTTATTGCGGAAAAACCCAAAGTTACACTATATTGCCAAAAACATTCACTCGTCTGCACATGAATATGAAATTGAATGACGTTCCATTCTTATTCCATAGGGTTTAATATGATGTCTGCCCACCCTTTGCAGCTATAACAGCTTCACCTCTTCTGGTAAGGCTTTCCACAAGGTTTAGAAGTTTGTTTATGGGAAATTTTGACCATTTTTCCAGGAGCGCATTTGTGAGGTCAGGCACCGATGCTGGACGAGAAGGCCTGGCTCACAGTCCCAAAGTCATCCCAAAGGTGTTCTATTGGGTTGAGGTCAGGATTCTGTGCAGGCCAGTCAAGTTCCTCCACACCAAAGTCGCTTATCCATATCTTTATGGACCTTGCTTTGATTCAAGATTTAAGAGTTTTATTTTCATATGCACAGCAGAACAGTTAGTTACACTGTACAATGAAATTCTTACTTTGCTGTTCCTCCATTCACCAAATATAATCTTAAGAGAACAAAAAAAGAAAATATAAGAATAACTCTAAAAACAGTAGTAAAAAGTAAAAGTAAAAACGTACAGTATGAAAGTTGAAATAAAATTAAAGTTACATGTGTGTATGTGCAAATATGTAGAGCAGCTGTTCATAAAGTGCATCAAGTAAAAGATGTAAACAGTAGTGTTCTAATATTAGCAGTACAGTGTAGGTAAGGTGCAGTTATTGAGTTCAAGGTTAAACCAGTTCAGAATGGGAGGAGGGTAGTGAGGTATTCACCAGCCTGATGGCCAGTGAATAGAAACTGTTGGTCAGTCTAGTTGTCCTGGACTTCACACTCCTGTAGTGTCTGCCTGAAGTTAGGAGTGTGAAGAGTCTGTGCTGGGGGTGAGCCCTGTCCCTGATGATGTTGTGGGCCCTCCTGATGACCCTGGCATGATAAATGTCCTGTAGTGAGGGGAAGGCTGCTCCTGAGACAGACTGTGCAGTTTTGATCACATGCTGGAGAGCCTTTCTGTCCTGAGCAGTGCAGTTTCCATACCAGACCATGATGGAGCTGGTAAGAAAACTCTCAATCGTACTCCTGTAGAAGGTGCTGAGAATTTTGCCTGGCATGCCAAATTTCCTCAGTCTTCTCAGAAAGTACAGTAGCTGCTGGGACTTCCTGATGGTGAGGTGTGTATTGTGAGACCAGGTGAGATCCTCACTGATGTGGATGCCGAGGAATTTGAAGGTTTTCACCCTCTCCACCTCAGTTTCACCACTGTACAGGGGTGTATGCAGCTCCCACTTCCTGCTTCAATAAACAATCATTTCCTTGGTCTTGTCTACATTCAAGGAAAGATTGTTGTTATGACACCACGCCACCAGCTCAGCCACCTCCTTCCTGTACGCTGTCTCGTCCCCACCAGTGATCAGTCCAACGACTGTAATATCATCAGCAAACTTGATGATGCTGGTGTTGTTCTGGGACGCTACACAATCATAAGTAAAGAGTGTGTACAGAAGGGGGCTTAGCACACAGCCCTGGGGGACCCCGGTGCTCACTGTTCTTGTGCTGGATGTGTGGCTGCCGACTCTGACTGACTGAGGTCTGTCTGTTAGAGAGTTCAGCACCCAGTTACAGAGAGCGGGTGTCAGTCCGAGGGTGAGGAACTTTTCTGAGAGTTTGTGTGGGATGACCATGTTAAATGCTGAGCTGTAGTCAATGAAGAGCATTCTGACATATGTGTCCTTGCCCTCCAGGTGTGTGAGGACTGTGTGAAGGGCAGTGTTCACTGCATCGTCTGTGGACCTGTTCTGATGGTATGCAAACTGAAGAGGGTCTATAATGTTTGGAATGGTCTCCTGGATGTGAGTCATGACTATTCTCTTGAAGCACTTCATCGTGATTGGGGTGAGTGCGACAGGGCGATAGTCAATTAGGCAGGTCACAGTGCTTTTCTTTGGGAAAGGTATGATGGTTGTGGACTTGAAGCAGGATGGCACAAAAGCTTGTGCGAGGGACAGATTGAATATGTCCACAAACACATCAGCCAGTTCTGATGAGCAAGCCCTGAATGCACGCCCGGGGATGTTGTCTGGGCAGGCTGCTCTCCATGGGTTTATTCTCTTCAAGGTCCTGTACACATCCACTGATGTCACAGTGAGTGATGTGTTCTGTGTGGCCATAATGTCTCTCGGTCAGCCAGGGTTGAGGGCCTCGAAGCAAGTATAAAACTCATTTAGCTCATCAGGTAGTGTAGTGTGCTGGTTGTGACCGCCCTGCTCATCTGTTGGTAATGGGTGACTATCAACATGACTGTGCACTGGTGTGCAGTCATGTTGGAACAGGAATCCCTCAACCGTTCCCACAGAGTTGGGAGCATGAAATTGTCCAAAATCTCTTGGTCTTCTGAAGCTTTAAAAGTTCCTTTCATTGGAACTAAGGGGCCAAGCCCAACTCTTGAAAAACAGCCCCACACCATAATCCCCCCTCCACCAAACTTTACATTTGGCATAATGCAGTCAGACAAGTACTGTTCTCCTGGCAACTGCCAAACCCAGACTTGTCCATCGGATTGCCAGATGGAGAAGCATGATTCGTCACTCTAGAGAACACGTCTCCTCTGCTCTAGAGTCCAGTGGCAGCACTTTACACCACTGCATTTGACGCTTTGTATTGCGCTTGGTGATGTAAGGCTTGGATGCAGCTGCTCGGCCATGGAAACCCATTCCATGAAGCTCTCTACACTATTCTTGAGCTAATCTGAAGGCCACATGAAGTTTGGAGGTTCCCAATCGCTTCCACTTTGATATAATAGCACTGACAGTTGACTGTGGAATATTTAGTACCGAGGAAATTTCACGACTGGACTGGTTGCTTAGAACAATCTGGTTAGCAACCAAAATGCATTTTTATTGGTCGTATTTGGGCCAATAATTTAAAAAAGTATGAAAAAAAACATAATCTGTGTGATTATCAATATATAGTACATCAGCATCCTTGCACTCTATTTTAAGTGTGATGAAACCTAACTGTATTAAAATAGCCATATTAAAATATAAAAATAAGTAAATATGAATAATATAGGCAATAAATGAGGCTACCAAAGAAAAAAGCCTAATAAAGTGAAGTACTGGTGTGAAGCCATGCAGCTGCAAGAAGTCTTAGCTGATGGTTTAAACTTGGATTAACAACTCACTATTAAACATACAGTGTTTCATGATGATGATCCATTGTTTAATGTTTGATTGTTAAATATGATCTTTAAATGTTATAAAATGGATTTTACCTGGTGGTGATATATGACAATGTGTCAGATGTGCCGTTAATAAATGATGAGAAAGTGGTTTTTATTACACAAATAGGAAAAGCTGAAAGTGTATGGAATCCTGTGCTCTTACGTCAAATCAATTCCTGCCATTCGGGCCTCCACCACATTCCAAAATAAAAGTTGGGAAGGTGCAATTTAGAGCTAGTAATAAGCTAAAATAATTAAATAGTGATATGATTTGGGGATCATGCAAAACATGCTTTTCTCAAGAAAACATGAAAAAAAACTTAGAAAGATGTTGGTGAATGAGGCCTAATGTTCCTCAAAGAACCTCCTAGCAACACCTTAGCAACCACCTGAGATACCATAGCAACCACCTAGCAACATCTCAGCAAACACCTGGAATTTGACAGTAACTACCTATCAACATCCTAGCAACCATGTAAAATACCATAGCAACACCTTCGCAACAGTATTCAAATAAGCTGTGCAGTCACTCTGCATTTTCTTCAGGAAATCCACTATTATGTTTACTGATAAAATTACTCACTTATTATTTAATAAAATAAGCTAGAAAATGTTAAAAAGCTAGAAGATTTGCATGGATTTGTTACCTTTATATTACAATTTTATTACCCACTTATTACTGATCTATAAAGCAAACTCTTATGGACAATTGTAGACAAAGTGGTACAAAGTTATCTTATAAATCTGACACAAATCTAGTTTAATTAAATAATGTTTAAATAAAAAGGCAAAATTTTCTGTTCATTTTCACAGTTTTCTGGCTTTTTAAAACATTGGAAGTGAAAAAGTTGTACTGTGTCATCTCTAGGCAAGTAAAAAAGAATAATTTGGTCAGTTATGAAGTAATGCAAATGCATAAAAACAGAACTGTTCAAATACATGAATGTAAAGGGCAGCTGGCATTTTTAACCTCTTAAACTCCTTCGAACAACCAGTGGTTCCAAAATGCACTTCGTCGTATTCTTCATAACTTTCATATTTCATAAGTTACATTCAAAAGGTGGGCACCATATGAGGCTGTAACTGTCTTCTTTCCAGTCAAATAGATTGGTGAAGTAATTTTAAACCCTTATAAAAAAAAAGAAGCTGAACTCAAATTTTTTTCACTACTGAAAGTCGACCCGTTTATAAACTACAAACAGATGGCGTGTCTTCAGTGATCTGCTGTGTAAAAAATGATTTTTATAACACAAAAAGAGATGATTTTTGGCTTTCAGCAGTAAATTGTAAGCATATAGTGATATGTGAGACCATAAAACACATGCTCTGTAAATTTGAGGAGAGCTTTACAAATAAAAAAAAAAATAAATAAATAAATAAAAATGTGCATTTACTTCATGCAGTTACTGAATAGTTTACCTTATGATTTGGCCACGTAAATTCAGATGGACAATCTAAAATATACCCTGCAGAATAAGAGGTTAATTGCATGATATTCATTTACTCGTTCATCATTTATTCATGCATCTATTCAGTCAGTTAGATTCCTTAATTGAGCCCGTTTTGACTATTTTTTTTTAGTAGAAATGCATTATAAAGTCTAAACAAGTGAAATATTCTGGTCTCGGTTTCATGCAAATGCAGTGTTTTTGAGCGACTGAATGTGACTCCCAAGGCGCGAGAGACAGTCTCGAAATCAGTCAAAGAAGCTTTTGTCCTGGAGTGTAAAGCAGGCATAATCAGACGACTGTTAGAGCTCAGGACTCCAGAGAAACGTGGCTGTGACTCGTACAGTACAGTGCGGTAATTATAGCTGTGTGCAGTCAGAAGTAGTGGGAGTTCTGGCTGCTCGCGCTGAATGGACTCTTTCACACTCGACATGTTTAGGGTGTCACACTGGAATTAATGGACACACGTGTGTTTATTCATAGATAAGGACAGATTGAAAATGCAAACAGTTTTTGGCGTCTTGCACAGCGACGTTTTATGATGCATTCAGTGATTCAACTGTGTGCATCATTTGCACTTGAATTCAATCTATTACATCAACACAGTTATCATCAAAAGTATGTAAACTGATGGACGTGTTAATTTGGACCAATGCACCGAAGTAGTTCAAAGTGTAAACAAACAGTAAATAAAAAATGTTTAACAATTAAGTATGTAAACCTTAGAAACTTACATGGATTGTGTTATGATCTATTTAATCATAAGGCATTAAATAAGATAGTAATTAAATAATCATTATTTATAAGGTACGTATTATTGGAAGGTACTGTCCAAAACACAAACATATCCAGTGTCATATCATCCTGTAGGCAGCGTCCTTTGACCACTAGAGGATGACCAACACAAACTGTGCAGCAGCAGATGAGCTGTCGTCTCTGACTTTACATCTTCAAGGCGGACCAATGAGGTAGGAGTGTCTAATAGAGTGGACAGTGAGTGGACACAGTGTTTAAAAAACTCCAGCAGCACTGCTGTGTCTGATCCACTCATACCAGCACAACATACATTAACATATCACAACTACATCAGTGTTACTGCAGTGGTGAGAATGATCCATTACCAAAATTATACCTGCTCTGTGGGGGTCCATGGGGGTCCTGACCATTGAAGAACAGGGTAACGAAGTATGCAGAGAAACAGATGGACTACAGTCTGTAATTGTAGAACTACAAAGTGCTCCTATCTGGTCAGTGGATCTGATATAATGGACAGTGAGTGTAGAGACAAGAAGGTGGTTTTAATTAAGTGGCTCTCTTTCCCTCTCGGCTCTGTTTAAAGGCACCTGAGCCAAGACGGAAAGAGAGCCTGTTGCTCTGCCTGCCTATCACCGGCCCTCGCTCCCCAGCTTGGGCACCAGGATTGAGCATGAGGTACAATCTAGATGACTCTCTGTGGAACAGGATGAGAGGGCTTCAGTGTTTGTGGCTCAGGATCTGTCCTCCCGCCGGCTCTCGTGGCTGTCATCAGGGTACAGGGGATGGTCACAGGGTACAGTATCTCTGAAGGCCTAGATGGCCCTTAGGGTTCCCTCTCAGACTTGGCTGCACTGCTGGATAAAACTTTTTTTCACCACAACCGTCCATTTTCTTGTATTATGACTGAGTCTGGAAATGTTCTTTGCTTTTATAAGATAAAAAATAAACATGTGGGGTTAATCTGGTACAAACATGGCAAATAGGGACTATGTTATAAGCTGCTGGTATACCTTTAGGGCTTGGTAGTACTTAGCAAGACACCCACATGACCATTTATATAAACACACTACCACTCATTCTAACGATCAGCACTGGCACTGCGCGGAACTTTAATTATACTGTTCAACTCATCAAACCCACAGTGATATCCTGGAATAGATCCAGTCATCAAACCAAGAACAGGCTGAGTTTATAAGGGATGAAAAACGATCTGGCATGAATCCGCTTGACGATTGAATGAGCATGACATTAAATACGAACTCCCTGACAACTACCTCGTCTGTCACAGCTAAATGAGGCAAGACCATTGAACATTTAGGGACCCTAATAGATGTCATACATGGAGGGATTCCTTTCACATGGTCAAATTCCTGAAACAGGAATACACATCAGGGGACAAACTGTTAACATTGACTGCTAGACTGTGGAAAATTGTGGAGAGTGCCCTTTAGAACCCACCCTGCTAACATCCAGGATACAAACACACTACAAGCTGGCTAGCCAAATGGCACTCAGGGGCAGGAGGTTACAGAACCATTCTTGTGGCCGGAAGGTCACCAGTTCCATCCCCTCAGCTGACAGTATGTGACTGAACGTCCCTTTAGCAAGACACCTAACCCCTAACTGTTCCCTGGGCGCTGTGGATAGGGCTGCTCACCGCTCCAGGTGTGTTCACTGCCCCCTAGTGTGTGTATGTGTATGTGAGTGTTTCACTGCACTGATGGGTTAAATGCGGCGGTCTGCTTCTTCTGTGTGGAAGTTTGCGAATGGTTGTGAAGTAATATCCATAGGCTTATTGTATGTTAGACAACTGCGGCCCCTACTTGAGCTACATCTTCACAAAGCATTGCACTGATTTCAAAATTTCGCTTTCAGTTTGTTCCTGCCCTAAGATGCCCTAAGAGTTGTCCAAGACAGGGTCAAATCTGGCTCCACAAGACTAGAAACAGCCCTGCATAAGACTTCAGTATGTCCAGCCTATAAACTCTGCTGCAGTATCTAATAATGCTCAACATGGCACATCCCTGAGTATGACAGTCTGCACTAAGTGTTATATTTATCCACACCTCTGGCGCTCACTGTAACCTGGCGGAGGATCTTTTATAAGCTCAGACGGAGCTTAAACAGAAAATTGCAGGCTTAATGAAATCATCAGTGTCTATTTCAGAACAAAAATCTACAGCTGCAGCATCATTTACTTCAGTTTTGTGGACAGTTTTTAGCCATTATTGAGACTTTTTGTGCTGGATGCAGTGGGTGTATTTATTAAGAAATATTAGGGGGTCCAAGCACCAAATGTCCTTTGTGTGTTCTTTTTCTGTTATTTCCATTTACCTAAAAAAGTAGTTTAGCAAACAAACAAATTCAACTAATTTTCCACTTACACCAGATGTGGCCGATATGCTACTATATATATATATTTTGTGTACAATTTTTTTTAGAACTGAAGTTACAAGGCTAACATTGCTAAACACTAGAACTCAATAGTCACCCAAACCTTTTCCATACATCCCCAAATCTTTTCTTAATCGGCTTAAACAATGCCCAGGTCTTCACTAAGGCCATGCAGACTTGTGGATGTGGTTTACAACACTGTGAACTATGTACATGAGCAAAGTTTCACCCTGTAGCTGAATTGTGATCCCCCTTTGCATGTACGCATGTCATAAATTTGTCATACGTTTTGGTCATTTTTTTATAGTTCACAGTAAGTCATGCGTTCCTTTAATGACGTTTGAGAGAGGTTTTAGCTATGTATTTATGAAAATGATAAGGGTGTCTACCCTTTGAGTGATGTTTGACTACTGAAGTTGTTTTTCAACCATTTCAAACATACACTGTGTAATGTGTCACCAGAGATCAGACGCTCACGGATTGAAAACACAAGGAAAGTTAACTGGTGGAATCAACGTAGTTAGAGAACAGGTGTGGGTCAGTTCCAAAAAGCACAGGAAAGTAACAATGGTGACCATAACAGACAAGGGCTAATCCAAACGAAGTCCACAAAACAAGCGATAGGTCAAAAACATGAATCCAAGAAGTCAGACAAAAGTGCAAAAGGGCGAAACCAAAAGACAGAGTCAGAGGGAAACAAGCAGATGGTCAAATACACGATAATATCAACAGGAATAAACGCTCAGTAGTTTCACAGGGAAAGCAATACCTCGCAACTAATACTGACTAAGGCCTGGGCTATAAGCTAAACTGTCATAGTCATGTGACAGAGATACAGCTGAAACGTTAGTATTCAGGTCAATGTGGACGCTGATAGGAGCACTATGACCAGTCAGGAGTCATGTGACGTCACTGGGAAGCCTGGGTATTGGAGTCTGAGTCCGATTCTGGGTGCAAGGGAAGTACCTCTGCCATGTGATCCCCCAGTGGATTCTGGGAGATGTAGTTCTTGTCCATCTGAGGACTGGCAGAAAGTGTGACGCAGAGGTGTGCAAAAGTTTGGACACCCATGGTCAAATTATACGTTCTGGTGATTTTTGAAGTGATTTTCTACACATTTTAATACAAAATTACTGTTTATTAACTGAATTTAATGTGGATTGAAACTCAAAAATTATGCTATAAACATAAAAAGTAGCTTGTGCACTTTCTAAGCCACTTCTCCCTCAGGGTCACGGGAGGGTGCTGGAGCCTATCCTAGCGGTCATTGGGCGGAAGGCAGGATACACCCTGGACAGGTCGCCAGTCCATCGCAGGGCAGACGGACAGACATACACAATCACACACACACACTCACACCCAGGGGAATGTAGCATGTCCAATTGACCTAACTGCATGTTTTTGGACAGCGGGAGGAAACCGGAGAACCCGGAGGAAACCCACACAGACACGGGGAGAACATGCAAACTCCACACAGACCATGGCCCTGAGGCGACAGCGCTACCCACCGTGCCACTGTAGCGATTTGCATTCATTTGCAGAAAAAACAAATACATAAAATACGCCATAACTTTTGCACAGGCCACTTTTTATTTACCTTCTCCCCAATATGTGGAATTCAGGAAATAAAGGATGAGGATGTGATGATTTATTTTCGTTTAGAAAATCAATGAAACATGATTTGACCAGATGTGCATAAACTTTTGCAAAGTATCCGCCTCTCTCTCTCTCTCTCTCTCTCTCTCTCTCTCATAGAAGAAAACCTTGTATCTCCAAAATGATAACTTTACGGGAGAAGGAAAAAACATACTTTACTTTTAATGTAAGTCAATGGAACCAGACATTCTTCCAAGTCATTTTGGGCCGTTTGGTTTGGTCCATTCTTCATAAAATTTACAAACAATACAAAGAGCAACAGCCATTTTCAAATTATGTCAAAAGCTGAGAAACAAGTTTTCTTCTGGCAACAGTGATATTGTGTGTGTGTGTGTGTGTGTGTGTGTGTGTGTGTGTGTGTGTGTGTGTATATATATATATATATATATATATATATATATATATATATATATATATATAATGTCATGCAGCACTACATAAGACATCAGCAATAAACTCAAATCTGGATGCCAAACATGATCTGACTGACCGGTGTGTCAACAAGATGCCCCATTTCCTTCATTAACGACTGAGAGAGGAAATGAACACCGGCCACATTGTCCCCACAGACTGTGAGAGTGTGGTCAGAGCCAGTGGAGGCAGTTAGAGGTGACAAATGTAGGTGCTGCCACTCAAACTGTGTCTGTATGAAACATTACAACCTCCTACATGTTACAGCCACTACATCCTGCTCCACATGCCAAGCTCACTGAGTACAACCTGCAGATCAGCTCAGACACACAGAGCAGCAGAACAAAGGACAGCTCATTAAAAACAGCCGAGAACAGCTCGATAACAGAGACGGAGAGGACAAGGGAGGGAGAGAGGAGGACAGGAAGGATAAGAGAGGAGGAGGAGGAGCTGAGGGAAATGATACAGAGGAACATATAGTTAGAGAGAGAGAGAGAGAGAGAGAGAGAGAGAGAGAGAGAGAGGAGAGAAACAGAGAAAAACAGACTAAATGAAAACAGAATGAAAGAGAGAGGGAGAGAGAGATAGACAAAATGAAAACAGAATGAAAGAGTGAAAAAGACAGAGAAGAAGGGATAAAGGCAAATAAAGAGAAAGATGAAAAATACGGTGGAGAAAGATGAAAAAGAAAAAGAGTGAGAGTTACAAAAAGAGAGAATTAAACAGAGAAAGAGAAGGAGATAAGAAGAAATGAGAGCAAGAGCAAGACAGAGAAGAGAAAAGGTGAGACAGAGAGAATGAAAGAGAGACATCAAGACAGACAATGAGAGAAAAAAGATAAAGGTAGAATGAAAGAGACAAAAAGAAAGAGAGGTGAAAAAAGAGACAAACAGTAAGAACAAGAAAGAGATAGAAAGAGAGAAAGAGAAACAGCCAAAACAAAAACAGAATGAAAAACAGAGAGAGTGAGACAGAAAAGAAGGGACAGTGAGGGGGCAACAGAGAGGAAAAGGAGAGAGACTAAGAAAATGAAAGACAGAGAGTGAGAGAGAGACAGTGAGAGAGAGTGAGAGAGATGGTGAGCGAGAATGACAGACAGAGAGAGAGAATGAGAGAGACAGTGAGAGAGAGAATGTGTGAGAGAGAGAGAGAGAGAATGTGTGTGAGAGATTGAGAGAGAGAGAATGTGTGTGAGAGAGAGAGACACAGTGAGAGACAGAGAAAGAGAATGTGTGTGAGAGACAGTGTGTGAGAGAGTGAGAGAGAGAATGTGTGTGTGTGTGTGAGAGAGAGAGAGAGAATGTGTGTGAAAGAGAGAGACAGTGAGAGAGAGAGAATATGTGTGTGTGTGTTTGTGTGTGTTTGTGTGATGTATGAGAGAGAAAGAGAATGTGTGTGTGAGAGACACAGTGAGACAATGTGTGAGAAAGAGAGAGAATGTAAGAGAGAGAGAGAAACAGTGGGAGAGAGAGAGAGAGGGAGAGAGAGAGAGACAGAGGGAGAGAGAGACAGTGAGAGAGAGGGAGAGAGAGATACAGAGGGAGAGAGAGAGAGAGACAGTGAGAGAGACAGTGAGAGAGAGACAGTGAAAGAGAGAGAGAGAGAGACAGTGAGAGAGACAGTGAGAGAGAGAGACAGTGAGAGAGAGAGAGAGACAGTGAGAGAGAGAGAGAGAGAGACAGTGAGAGAGAGAGAGAGAGACAGTGAGAGAGAGAGAGAGAGAGAGAGAGACAGTGAGAGAGAGAGAGAGAGAGAGACAGTGAGAGAGAGAGAGAGAGAGAGAGAGAGACAGTGAGAGAGAGAGAGAGAGAGAGAGAGAGAGAGAGAGAGAGAGAGAGAGCAGGTTAATGCGGGTCTTTATTAAACATTATTATCAGTGAAACTGATAGAACTAAATTGCACACTCGCTGCCCCGAGCTCACCTGCACTGCAGAGTGCTTTAGTGATAAGAGTGAAGTCTCTTCTCCGTTTATCTAATTAATGAACACTCAGAGTCACTTTCGACAAACTGGAACAGTTCCTGATCTCCTGCGGCCTCTGCAGGCCTGCTGAGCGACTGCCAGCGTGCCAGAGAGAAGAAATACTGCATTTACATGCTGCCATGGGAAAAAACCTCTATGCATCATGGCGATACACATCCATGCCATGCAGTCATGGAAACGTTGCCATGGTGACAGCATCACCAACAAAAATGGGTGAGAGTTTTATCAATACCAATTCTTTATTTAAGGTGGAAAAGGCAGGATACTCTGTACTCTTCAACTGTTTGGCACCCACGGCTGCCAAAAAACTATATCCATTTTATTTTACCACGACAGTCAATGGCAAAAGCTGAGCTCTCGATGGAACGTTCTGTCGAGCGCTCTGTGCAGGCAGTGGCAGGATTCATCAAGGTGAAAACTGCATGAAACCTTTCAGTATAACTTCTCTATACAATCAAAGTCTCCCGGTTTCAGCCGTTTGTAACTTTCACAGCTTCTCCACTGAAGAAAAGGTATGCTCGCCTCTTATCCCAGGCCTAAACCAGAAGCAGAGCTCAAGTCTGAGGGAATCTGCATTCCTCAGAAAGCAGCCAAGCTGTTGATTTTAGGAAGATGGTTCAGAAGCTCACCACCAAAAATATACTGAAATGCAGAGACCGGGATTCATGCCTGTTGGAGGCGCCTTTCTTTGGTTTTGTCTTTGGAGGCAGAAGAGTAGGAGAGCGCTTCTGTAAACTAATGAGATTCATTTTTTCCACCAGGTTATTTTCTCCAGCCTCTGAGCTCGACCTGATTGTTCAGATGATAAATAACTGCTTGGTGTAACTTGGTGTTTTCCTGAGAAGGAAAGCGCTCTTTAAAATGACCCGCTTCCCTTAGGATTACATGTAAAATATGTGCTGCCTGGTGTCCACACAGCTTTTCAATGGCTTAGGTCAGTGTTTACTAACCCAGTCCTCAGGGCCCTCAGATGGTCCACAGCTTTCCTTGCTCCCTATGTGTTGTGACTTAGGTTGGAGGAAAAATGTGGTCTGTATAAGGGGCCTGAGGACCGGTTGGGAAATACTGGCTTAGGAAAAGAGAGAAATGAGGCTGTTGTTCCAATTTGTCAGCTGCATTCCCAGTGCACAAAAGAACAAGCACAAGTCTTACTATCTCACAATTAACATTACATAAGTGCCACCCCAGGGCATCTTCTGTTAACCAGTTTGAGGCGGAAATTAAAGCTTCAGCCTTTGGCGGTGAGAAGGCAGTAGCTTTAATGATGAGATGTTTAAACTGTGTTAACTTCCAGATAAAAGCCAGAGTGAAACTGTGTGCTCACCTAACAAGGTGAACAGGCTCTTAAATCAGCATTTGTGACCTTCTGCCTCTGGCCGAGGGTGGAAACTGCACTGGAGAGAAAGGAAGATAAAAAAAAATAAAAACCACTAAAGCTAGAACTCTTACTGAGGCTGAACGAAATGCAATTAGAGTGGTGCAGATTCCAGAGAAAATCAATTCAACCTGTTTAATTGATTGAGTTGTCTGTGAAAGTCCTATAAAACGTATGCCACAGTCATGACAGCCACAGTAGTTCATCTGTCCAGTTAAACTGAAGTTTTTCTGGGTCAGGTTTGCCTTATAGCAGCAGTTTTTCCTTAGTTTTGCTTTCCTTATTTGGCAGCAACAAAGACTCTACAGGGTCTATAAGATGTGGAGCTGCGTAACATGTGACTAAGGCTTTATTACTTCCTTTATAAATATACCACAGTCAACTGTCAGTGGTATTATAACAAAGTGGAAGGGATTGGGAACGACAGCAACTCAGCCGTGAAGTGGTCGGCCACGTAAAATGACAGAGTGGGGTCAGCGGCTGCTGAGGCGCATAGTCCACAGAGGTCACCAACTTTCTGCAGAGTCAATCACTACAGACCTCCAAACTTCATATGGCCTTCAAGAACAGCGTCGAGAGCTTCACGGAATGGGTTTCCATGGCTGAGCAGCTGTATCCAAGCCTTACATCACAATCAGCCCCATAGTTCCAGTGAAGGAACTCTTAATGCTTCAACAGACCAAGAGATTTTGGACAATTTTGTTAGAACAGTTTGGGGATGGCCCCCTTTCTGTTCCAACATGACTGTGCACCAGTGCACAAAGCAAGGTCCAAAAAGACATGGATAAGCAAGTTTGGTGTGGAAGAACTTGACTGGCCTACAGAGTCCTGCCCTCAACCCAACAGAACAACTGTGGGATGAATTACTACAGAGAGGAAAAAAGGAAGGCTTTTAGCAGGAATTTTAAATTTTGTTTTTTTGTTTTTATTGTTGTTGGTAGCATGGCTGTTAGCCGTCCACTGATGCCTTAGGTCGAGCACCAAGCAAAGGCTACGTTCCTGACTCTTCAACCAATCAGAGGCTTGTGTTCCTGACTTGTCACTGGAACAATGCTTCCTTTCTGGTCAAAATGAAAGTACGTCTCTAGTATGTAATGTTCATAAAATACTTTTTATCTATGATGTTGTTTGAAACCACAACTTTGTCAACCTAATTTTGGAAAAAGGGCTAAAATTTTGAAATGCCAAACAGAAAATAATCCAAACTTTTTTCTTTCTGTGTTATCTAGGTAGGGACAGGCAAACAAACTTTCCCATTGGTTAAGCCTTCAGGGGCTGAACGGAAGGCCTAACACAGCAAATTCACCAACTAGGAACTGACAATGGCATCAACCAATCATGTTTCGCTTTTCTAATAAGGCCTTGTGGAAGTCCTAGATATGTCACTAACTGTGAAAATTAAAGTAGTCTTACCAGGTTTTAGTCATATGTTAGAAATGGAAAACAGTCAGATTAACGGCCAAAACAGTTAAAGTGAATCGTCGTTAGCTTCAATAAAAAAAAAAGCTAACATTGTTCTAAAATTCCCTTAGAGGCACCAGCTTAAATTTGCATTATTGTTCCTCATTTTTGACCAGATTTTGACATTCATGGCCCAAAAATTGAAGGCCTAGCTCTAACAGTCATGGCTCGTCACTGGAATACAACAAAATTATACAGTCAGAGCACGGAAAATAAAAATAGACATTTTTGTGATATGTTTACTACCATGAAAACGATCCTTGTAAATAAAGCAGGAGCCAGTGAAACCAGATCAGTCTACTAACACTGATGTGGAAAGCAATAACAAATCGCTGCAGTTTAACCAGCTGGCCCAAAAAACAAATTCATCAGCAGATGGTCGTCATATATCAGCATGTTGCACCGCAGAAAAAACAACTGCAAAACAGCTCGTGCTGCTCCCAGTAGAGTAAACGTTACTGTGCCCTCAGCTATCTGCCTCCCAGAGAGTCTGCGCTGCTCACATACCAACCATGATTACATATCGATTCACTGTGCGGGGACGCTGAGCAGCCTGCCACCTCACCACGCGAGCTTCAGAGCTGCACTACAAACCGGCTGTGTGATTCAAGCTTGCTGGAGCTCTGTTGGAATCAGAGAAACTGATGCATGCAGCCTCAGGAAGCCGAGAGAACGGAGAGAAGAAGCACAGGCTCTCGCTGATCACACAACAAACACCAGGCTAAATATGGAGCCGGTGTGTCATCCTTGGTTTCGCAGAATGTTTTGAAAATGTTCACATATGTCAAATACCCTCAGTTATTAAAGAACACATGTCCTGTTTTTCTTTTATCTAGATTTTGTTTTTCTCCCCAATGTCCACTCATGACATTAGGTGGCCATATGGTCTTTTTTTTAACTTCTTTTTACATTCTCTTAGATTTAATTATTATTAAGTGACCCTTATTAGTGCCACAACGGGGAAATGTCACCTCCACATTGTCACCTCCACATGCAGTAAAATGTCACATAAACACTAGGGGGCAGTGAGCATACTTGCCCAGAGCAGTGGGCAGCCCTATCCACAGCGAGCAGTTGGGGGTTAGGTGCCTTGCTAAAGGGCACTTCAGTCATGTACTGTTGGCTCAGGGGATCAAACCAGTCCCAGGGCTGGTTCTCTATCCTTCAACCCATGAGTGTCCCACTTATTGTGCCTTGAAGACTGATAAAGGCCAGGCTGCAACACTCCTTATGACTTCAGTCTGAATGGGTTGTTGGGGTGTTGTTGGCTGAATAGGCACATATACACAAATTCCTTGGTTTTTCTGACATCACAAAAAAATTATTGAGTCAAATGAGTCTTTTTTAATTGCTTAGTTAAATGCTTAGGGCACAGTCATGGGTTGGACCTTAGGGAACCAGCCCTGTGACAGGAAGGTGGCCTAGAACAAGACACCTAATCCCCAACTGCTCCCCGGATGCTGTGGATAGGGCTGCCTACCACTTTGGGTAAGTGTGCCCACTGCTCCCTAGTGTGTGTGTTCACTTTTGTGTATGTGGTGTTACACTGCATGGATGGGTTAAATGCAGAGTTGAAATTTTCCCATTGTGGGACTAATAAGGGTCACTTAACTTTCATCGGGTTTCCATATTTTCATACTGTGAACCTGAATAGTCATCCGTTAGAATTTCACATTTTTGTAGGCCATGCAAGTATGTCCAGCCATTACTTTAACTTTATATTTTATAAATTTTTAATTTAGGTTTTATATTTAAATATCCATGCTCTTATTAGCATCTACATTTTAAGTATTTATTTATTTCCTTGCTTAATATTCTTTGTTTCACTCATTATTTTTTATTACACTTCCATTTCCATCCTTTAACATTTGTTCATTTGACTAATTTCTACACATAATAAAGTATGCCTCTTTTTAAAATTACCATGCTGTGAAAAAGTAATTACCCCATCTGGTAACTCGATCAACCAATTAACTAGTTTAACTGATGACTGAGATCAATCAAACTATAAAACACCCAGGCTTGATTACTGCCAGCTCTGTTGAACCTAAAATCACTTAAGTGAAACCTCTACCACAACATGAAGTGAGCTAAAAGGTCTCAACAAGAAGCACTGCAATATGAAGGAATTCTAGAAATTCATGGTAAAAGGCTTACAGAGCCATGTCTAAAGTTCTGATTCTCCAGTGTATCACAGTAAAAGCCGTTGAAATTTAAACTTGTAACAGTAGCGAATCTTAAGAAAAAAGTAGCTAGCCCACCAATTTTTTTCCAAGAACACAACAGCTCATCAAAGAAGCCATGAAAGAACCAATAGGAACATCTAAAGAACTACAAGCCTTGCTCTCCTCAGATAAGGTCAGTGTTCATGACTCCACCATTAAACTGAGCAAAAATGGCATCCATGGGAGAGTTGTGAAGCGAAAACCATTGCTAATCAAGAGGAACATAAAGGCTCGTCTCACATTTTCCAGAACACCTTGATGACCATAAGGACATCACACCAACAGTAAAACATGGTGGTGGTAGTTTGATGGTGTAGGGGTGCTCTACTTCGTCAGGGCCTGGGTGCCTTGCCATAATTGACAAAGCCACAAATTCTGCTTTCTGCTAAAAATATGTAGGAGAATGTCTGGTCATCAGTCCATGATAATCAAATCATGTGGCAAGCAACAAAATTATGGTTTTGGAGTGGCCTAGTCAAAGTCCTGACTTGAAGCCTTTGCTGTCATGCTGTTGCAGGACCTGAAACAGGCGACTGCCCTCAATGTGACTGAATTAAAACAATTCTGCAAAGAGGAGTAGCGACAATACTCCCTCACATTGATATGAATCAATGATCTCCAGTCATAGTGTTTGTTTGTGGTTATTGCTGCTAAAGTGGTCCAGTTATTAAGTTTGTGGGTGCAATTACTTTTTTCACTGAGTTGATAGAGATGTGGAAAGCCTTTTTCCCCCTCAATAAATAAACTGTTCATTTAAAAACAGGATTTTATGTTTCCTTATGTTATCCTTGTCTTAAATTACATCGAGGACGAGGATCTGAAACTATTTCATTTGACAAATAATTGAAAATAGAGGAAATCAGAAGGGGCGAATACTGTCTCTTGGCCTAAGAAACCTGCAGCAGCATGGAAAAAGTACATTGGTCATGTTAAGGAGCATGACATTCATTTGAATTTCATATCTCCCTGATGTTTGATTCAGTCCACAATAATGAAATCAAATATATTTTTGTTATTAATATAATCACAATGATTTTAATGAGAAGGACTGCCAGAGTATCATTAGCTGGCTAATTCATCACTGCTATGAGGAGGCTTGAAGCTAAGCTAGCTAAAGCATGGAGTCTGCGAAGCTCGTTTAATGAGATGATATGTCGGCATGATTAATAATCACTGTTATACAGTAGTCATCAACAGCAGACCTGATTAAAATTCAGTTACAATAGACCCAAAAATGGATTACAGCTTTTGAGAAATGTAATCTATCATCCACAACACAGCAGCAGCGAGAAAAGGCCTGGAGGACAAAAGGTACAGCAAATAAACAAGAAGTAAACAGATCACGATTTAATCAAACCTAATTAAGCAGAACAACCTAATCTCGTCTCAGTACAGAATCCAGTTTTTATGTAAATAAATGGCTGGTTTCAGTTCATAAATGCTAAGGTCCAGGTCTTCTGATTGAGATTTGAAGCCAATTAGAAACTTGATTCCGTCTCAAGTAATGAGTGAGTTTTTGGTACTGTGACAACACACAGAGTGCACCAGGTTCACAAGTTCATCAGCAACAACAATACACTCAGTCAAGCCTGATGGAACAATGCATTACCGGGTTGATGCCCCATCATTTTTCATGAACAACTGTTTGACGTCACTGTTTAACCCCTTAAAATCCCAATATTACATGCTAAGGCTTATTATTCAGTAACTATAGGTACTTCTGTACAAACTGGCTGCGCTATTCATATCTTATAGAAGTGTGGGATAAAACTTTAGGCCTGCTGATGGGCCCAAATTCAACTTGGCGTAGTTGGATAATGAAATTTTGGTACATGGAACTGACATGTCAGTGACCTCACACGCTCATCTCCTCTTTCAAATGCAAATACTGCATTCACAAAAGAGGCCAGGAAACCAAGGCCAAGAGGCCAGTTCCAAAATCTTAATCTGGGGCCGTATGACAGAAACTTCTTAACTCTGAAATCTTATCTGTTTAGTCACCATGGCGACTTCAGTTAGGACTGAATTTAGGACAGAGGCTATTACAGAACAACAGGCCATAATTTTGTGCATTAACTCCAGATAAGAAAACAGTATTAACATCCTAGACACAATCTCCTAAAATCAGAACAACCCCAGAGGTGTCTTCATTTCTGTTTTAACCGTTTGTTTCTATCGTTTTGTGCAGTGACAGGCAGGACAGTTCGCTATAACCAGCTAAATTTATCTTCACTGAAAACTGTGCTTTGACTTCAGTGTTTTTTTCTTGAGTTTTAAAAGCTCAGACTCTGCAACCACAAATTCCAAGACCGTTTTATTACCAAAAGCGTTTGGGAAATGATGACTGAAACTGGAGAGCAGCAATGCCCTGAAAAACAGCAGGGGGCGCTCTCACAATATTCTTTACTTCAAGTTTACCGCACTTTCTTTTACCGCATTTGTACATCAATAATGGCAGCTAATGTTCGCTGTCGTTAGCTTGGTAGCTTTCTTTTTACATGTTTACATTTCAGCCCTGCATGTATGGTCAGTTGCAAGGTAACAGCCATGATAGTTGATTGTCATCTTCAATCAAGTAAGTTAAGATTCCCCAATAATATTTTGAGAAAAAAAAGTCATAATATTTGCAGGATAAAGTGGGCTAACTGTAGGGGGGCTGCCATAATATGTTGGGGTCTTGGTTGGTGTACTGGAGCTGGAGTTCCACTCACTCCCGTGTCTTACTGGATCATTTTGATGATCATCCTCACTGTCTGTGAAACTTCATGGCCTCTTTGAATGGTGCAGAGATTTAGCCCCCGATTGCCGTGTAGACGACCCTGCTTGTGATTCTCCTTCAACAACACAGACAGACAGTTTCCTCCGAGTCTGTCTGGCTCTTTATTCTATACAAACACAGTTTCCTGCTCAGCCGTTTCTTATACTAATAACAGGCTGGTGCTGATGTGCAGGAGAGACAGGGAGACTGAGTGCTTCTTTATGGGTGAATCGATATGAAAGTATTACTCCACCATCTCATCGCCCCTCATTTAACATGAGGAGGTGCTGCCTTCACTTTGCAAAGCCTTTGGACACAATATTGTGACCTTTCCTGGTATTAATGCCACTGTAATATTGTAATTCTACGACTTCTTTCAGAAATATTATGACATTTTTCTTGAAGTCTACTATTTTATTTTTACAAACAGTGGCCCTAAAATGCCGTTGTATATTGGTTCTTATCCTTTACATCACTCAAGTTGTTAGGCAACATTGATTTTATTGTTGTTGGACTTAAAAATATTGTACATAATGAAACTATCAATAATCACTTTGCCCTGATTGATCAATTTTGCCCCAGCCCTAATGAGTAATAGCCCTAATTATAAGAGATGGAAAAAAGCACTTACACTTAAATTCTTTGTATAATTGCATGGGTCAAATATAAACACAAGCATTCAGAGTGGTTTGCTGTTCACAAGAAACTTAGCAAGCCACAATCGTTATTACATGAGGTGGTACAAACAGCTGCCTGAAGACTGAGACATTGTTTTATGGGTGTTTTATGGGAAGATTTGTGTTAAAAAGTATATTTTTCAATCAATTCATGGTGCAGAGGTACATGTAGAGCATTGTAAGGCAAAATAATTCATAGAAAACTTCTATTTTCCAATATTATAGCATCATCAATGTCACATGTAAACTGAGAAGATATGTGTAGGTTACTGGTCATTTTGGATAGTACATAAAATGGCTATATTTATGTTGTACACATCACCCCTGACGCCGTCACCACTACGGTAAAGACATCACATCAAACAGCTCTGAATGACTTTGCTTACATGTCATCTATTGAACTACTGTCAACAAGCAGCTTGAGGTAAATTCGAATAAACAACATTAAAAACATCACTGGCTCTCTGTTAATATCTAATAATCCAAAAAATATCAGAAAAAAGCAAAGGACCCTGGCGATAAGAATGTCACGCTCAGCTTATTTTAATTACATTTTTTCTCTTCATTTACTTTAAAAACTCTTTTGTAATTGGTTTTAAAGACTTAAATTAATCTTTTACAATAAAGTGGTCACATTAGCGGAACATCTTTTCAGGCATATTAAAATTAGTCTACATTACGTCTGTAAGGTCTAAGGTGTCTGGGCTTTGTTGATGGAAAGATCATTATATTCCTTTGCCTACAATTTGTCTTGTTTATTTGTCTTTTAGCCAATTGAGGCCTGAGCTACATGAGTGTAGAACCTCATTAGAAACAATAAACCTGCTCAAGAGGTCAGAGGATGCAAAATGAAAAGCACAGTGCTGGAAGAGAACACTGGACATGGTGATGCTGTGACCGATATTAAGGATGAGTGAAATGCTGCGATATTTATTTTGTCTGAAGTTTGCAAACAAGTTAAAACAGATAACGGTAACACTTTCTATGAATGTTACGTTTGTAAGCACATTTATAACATGTTACAATGCATTCATATGACATTATAACCATGGTGGATGAAATCACTCTGGATGGTGAGGTAGAGCCTGATGAGTGATCTGATGTGTGAATCATGTCGCTGTTTTAACTCTTTGTTGGAATATGAAGGCCAAAAAGCAGAGCAATAATATTAGGATTTTATGTGATGTTCCAAGCCGAATTACTCAGTGATGCTGATATCACAGCTTCATGATGTCACACTAGGTAGTGAGGGCCGGGTCTGCTGAATGGTCTGACATGTGTATCATGTCTGTAGCTTAAGTTGTTCTGAAGTTATAAAGGCTAGAACTAACCTTGATGTTGGCTCGCAAATTGCGGGTTTTGGGTTAAACAGAATTTTCCAATCACTGTTTTCTGTTTTCACTAGCATTTTATATACTGTCCCAACTTTTGGTGAAATTGGGTTTGTACAATCATGTGATTGAAAGTAATTCAGTCTTGATTGGAGCACCAATCAACCAGTTGCAGATCAAAAATGTTCCCGTAACTGAAAGGTGGGTTAATTTATAATGGACTGTTTGAGGGGGTGAAGATATTAACAAACGGCTGCTTTTGGACTCACATAAAGGCACCAACAAAATAAAGGACTTTCAGTCAACCAAACGCCAACACAGCAACAACTACCATAATGTTATGTTGCTTCTGTGGAATAGTAAATTCAGCTGGGTGCACTACCATCAGAGTTAATGGGTAAAGTAGCAGGACCATCACTGTCACATTAGCTAGAGAGAGTAGGCACAGATGGTGGGAGTGCCACTCCATTACAGCATCCACTCACTAAATAAATACACAACAAAAGCGTTTAGTGCTCTCATTACTAACTGATGGGACAGAGCTGGACACCAAACATGTCTGAACATCGCAGAATCTTCTACAACCTGGACATCAGACTGAAGGCAAGGTCATCTGTGGCTTTTCCACAGCGATGCAGAGACAGCTGCTTTTTCCAGATGCCCATGGAATAGCCTGTAAATTAGCACAGCTATTCAGAGGGAGTTTTAACATGAAATGAACGGAAAATGTTTGGGTTCAACTTTTTTGGGAATGGTTGAATACTGGATAATTGGGCCAGTTTTTAGGCCGATTTGGTCCTCCTGACAATCGCAAAATATGTAAAAAAAAATCATCTTCTCAGATTATTCCTTGATGTCGGCCTGTATAGTCCAATATTTACCCCTCCGATCTACTCACTGTCCAGTCACAGTCACCTCGATATTACTTATAAGCTACAGAACACGAGAGGGAGTGTGTTATTGTGAAATAACATCACGGCTGTGATTTGGTTGCTGTAGATCATCACAGCCTGTGAAGTTATTCGCGATAACACACAACCTCGAGTGTTCTACAGCTTTTCAACTGTTCAACAGACAGATAAATAAATAAATAAATAAATAAATAAATTGGGCTGTGAACGAGGCAGTAAATATGCCCCATTTCCAAAAAAGTTGGGTAAATAAAAACAAAATTCAATGATGTGCAAATCATTCAAACCATATTTTTCCATTGAAAATAATACAAAGACAACAAATCAAATGTTGAAACAGAATTTTATTGTTTTTTTTGTTTAAAGTCTGTGGCAGGTCTGGACTGCAGGCAGGTTAGTTTAGCACCTGGACTCTTTTAATACAGAGCCATGCTGCTGTAATATATGCAGAATGTGGTTTGACACTGTCTTGCTGAAATGATCAAGGCCTTCCCTGAAAAAGACGTCATCTGGATGGCAGCATATGTTGCTAAAACATGTATATATTGTTAAGCATTAATGGTGCCTTCACAGATGAGCACGTCACCCATGCAACGTGCACTAATGAACCTCTATACCATCATGAATACTGGCTTTTGAACTGTGTACTGATAAGTGGTCTAACTGGTACTAAGTGGTCTTTAGCCTGGAGGACACTGTGTCCATAATTTCCAAAAAACATTCAAATTTTGATTTGTCGGAAAACAACACTTTTCCAAAACCCCTCAGTCCATTTCAAATTCAGTTTTTTATTTCATTAAATACCTGCAAGCTTAATATCAACCAACTGTATCTGCCAGACAAAATATCAGGTAAGGAGACTTTCTTTTCCCCAAAATGATACCAGTAACGTTACACAGTGCACCAGTTCTTCAGTGAGGACTTCAAAGCGCCTGAAATCCTTTACACTTGGAGGCAAAAAAAGACCAGAGTGATTAAATGAAATAAAATGATTTTCATTAATCATAGCAGGATTATTCTTATGCGACATACCCTGACTAATGAAGGAGGACTAAGTGAAGCTATGAACCGATTCCCTCTGCTCTAACTGTGCCAGATTATTGCTCCACTTTATGCCTCTGATTGATCACAATTCTGAAATGATTTATGACTCTAAAGCAAGTGCCGCCCAGTGCCCATTCAAACTCGATTACTAATTCAGACGCATCCAGTCAAACAGGAACTCAAAAATCCCTCTCATCATTCATTGTTCTACCTCACTAGGCCTCTGCCTGGCCCTATAAAACCTCGAACCATCCAAAAATAGTGTCTGCAAAACTAGAGTTTCCCAGAGGGAAATTGCAATTGTTACAGTTGCAACCATTTATGTAAAAGAATAAACACTTTAATCATTTAAAACAAAGATAACGAGAAAAATTGCAATAAGTACTTGAGATTTAAGTAATTATGAATAGTAAAGTGGTGGTGAGATAAGCGAGATTTATTAAGGGCAAATCCAGGGTCATAGTCAAGACAGTCCAGGGTCATAGAGCCAACACGGATAGATCGGGGGGCAGACATGGCATAAACCAGAATAAACACAGCAAACAGAGAATCAAACAACAAACAGGGACCGAGACATCAAACAACACAGAGATTCAAACAAAGACCAGCAAACACAAGGGGCAAACACAGGGCTTAAGTACACAGGGAAAACAAGGGACAGGTGCAAACAATCAGGGGCGGAGTTACAAAACGAGGGGCAGGACTACAGAGACCAAAACAAACGCACATGGACTAAACCAAAACACAAACACATGGACAGGACTGGGAGGGGCCAATCGTGACAGTACCTCTGAGTTTTTGCACACAATTATTATTATTACACATATGAATAATTTGGTATTGAGTTTCCCTCTCAGCCCGAGTTTGTCTTCATTAGGAACTAAGCTAAAGCACTTCTGCATGGCGGCTTTCCGGATGCTTCCATGGTGCAGCTGTTGCTGTCAGCAAAGCGTGAAGCTTCCCTTTGAGCAACGGCACTGAATTTCCAATACACTGAAGAAGGAGAGTTTTAATGCATGGCAGCAAGGAGCTATAAATATGGTTTTGTGTCAACACACTGTTCGATAGCTGCATGACTGCATTAACTCCTTCCTCATGCAACCTTCAGCTCACCTGCTCGGCCTCTGGAGACAAGCACAAACCCAGCAAGATGGCAACCAGTACTTGCGTAGCTTGTTGCTGGGCAATGATTGTGAGCCTGATGCTTAGAATAGAAACCTATGGCTTTTCTGATGCAGAATTAACGCTGTTTAATTAGCACTGGCACTTTATATTTGACAGTGGTGTAACTACACTGCTCTTGCAGAATATTTTTCTTGCATTTTTATTTTCCTTTCGAGGTCTTTTTATGAAATTTGTATGGTTTTATGTATGAAAAACATTCACAATTTATTTCACATGATCATTTCCAACCTCTCTTTATCTCTTATAAACAAGACTGGTTCTGTTCTGGTGCCTTAAACACAAATATGTAAATGAGCTCTGTTCTGATTGGCTGTCCTGACAGAAAACAGTCAGGGCTGAAACACTTAGAACTTCAGCATGAATGCGTGGAGCTAAATTGCAGAAGGCTGGATGAGAGGACATACTGTGCAGAATTCTTCGGCAGCTGAGAAAATGATATTTAAAAAAGCAGATTTTCTGGACAGCAAGCATTTGTTCGCCCTGAAATCACAAAAACAATGAATTCAAACCGAGCCGGTTTTACATCAAACTCTTATGATCCAAAAAAGCAAAGACATTTTGGTCGTCCATGATATGGACCATTTAAATGTTCATTTGTGATAGTATAATTATTGGTATTTTACAATACATACTATTTTCCATGAAATATCCACATACATGCTTAAAAATGGAGGTCACTATGTGATTCTTGGCTTGCACATGATGTTTTAGGAAGAACTTTAATTAGTGTAGAATCTTTTCATTATGTAGAGGTTTTAAAAGTCATAGAAATATTGCAATTTTTTCTCTGTGTTATGACTTTTTTCTCTAAATATTGCGACTTCATTCTCAAAATGCATTCTCATACATTCATACTTTTTTCTTTTATGACATTATGTTTTCCGAAATATCAAAACAGTCTACTATTTTTATTTTTATTATCAGTGGCACTAAAATGCTGTTGTATGTTTCTGCTGGTCCATTAATCATTAAATTTACAAGTTATAAAAAGGGCATCAGAAATGTTCAAAAATTGAAAAATTATAAAAATGGAAATACTAGGTTTCGTTCCGACAGCTGTTTGATGCCATTACTACACCGCGGCTCATTAGCCATATCATTCATCATATTCAATTACTTTTCAGTGCCTTAGAGAGCTAATAATTCACAGTGGCCCTCTCCTGTTGCCACCTGCCTCACCTCTCTATCCTCCAATGGCCAAGTGAATGGGGACTCACTGAGCTAATGGCTAGGAAATTACCAGGGATGCCCTGCTCTGGAGACCTGTTGCCATAACAACTGCAAACCTCTTGCACAACTAAAACCAGGACTACACTCATGAGATGGCTCTGGAACATCATTGGATGGCAGGAACTCATTTTGAAAACTACCTGTCAGCTCTGTGTTTTCCAGCTCAGCTGGTCTTTGTGCTTTAGAGCTTTGGAGGAAACGAAGGTCCTGTTCTTTCACACTCTAAATGAGCAGCTGGGTGAAGGTGTGAGTTGCCATCTGGGTGATATGTGGTGCACTAAGCAAATAGCCCAGAGAGATGTGCATGGAAATTTCACACTCCATGAAAAAACAACCTTATTTTTTTTCATTTTCAATGAAATAAAAGTCTGCAGTGAAGACATTTTGACAGCTTTGACAAGTTCCATGTCATGCAAGCTATAAGACAGGCTAAATCTGGAAGCCTAAGTTGACTGTTTTCTATTGTTGCAACTTTTCTACACTTGAAGGCAACTTTTGTTAATACAGGTTTAAAAACAAAGTTTCCTAATGGAACCAGAAGCAATGTTTGGAGCAATTTTGTAGAAGAAGCCCTGTTGGTTTCCTGTAGAACATTTCAATGCATGTTTTTGTGGTATTCTTGATAGAAAGCATTACTCTCTTGAAGCAGCCAAAGCTACCAAATACTACTAATGGTGCCCTCATGTGGAGATTTTCAGCCTGCTAAACATGAGTGAGTGAGTGAGTTTCCTGCCACTTCCATGAGGTGCTTAAAAAAGCTACACATCATTATAAATATCTATACCAATTAAAATGCCCATATTATGGAAAAAGAATACTGCTTGGATAAAGTATGTAAACATTTTTGGAGGCTTTTAAAACACAGAAAAATTTAAAAACACAGGTCAAGTATGGAAATTAAGCTGTAAAAATGACCTGTTTTCAATGAACTGTTTTAATGATTGTTGTAGTGAGAAAATTCACTTACATATCAATGCTGTCAAGACAAAACCTTGTATCTCCAAAATGGTAACTTTACAGGAGAAGGAAAAACATAGTTGATTTTAACATAAGTTAATGGAAACAGAAATGTTTCCAATACAAATTCCAAAACAGATTCCAAAACAGAAATGTTTCCAATACATTTTGGGCCATTTCTTTCGATCCATTCATCATCATGAAATTTACAAACAATGTAAAGAGCAAAAAGTGTTTTCAAATTATTTCAAAAACTGAAAAATTATATATATATATCAACCTACCGCAGTTTAGCTCCGTCCATTCACATTGAACTTATAAGATATATTTCAGCCTAGGCTGCTTTTCAATGGAGGCACATAAAAATGAATTAAAGTTTTTTCCAATATTTCTAAACCAAGACCCATTCAAGAACTTTCAAATTCTACAGAGCTTTATTCCAAAGGATGATTAAATTTCATTGTATTCTTTACTACTAAAACTCAAATCATACATTGTGCTGAGTGAACTGAAGGTTATATCTGAAGAGCCCCTCAATGAGTTGAGTTGTATTGGTGTTTGAGCCATTGATGGACTGAAATTCACTTCAATTTCAGAGAACAGACAGAGAAAGCCCAGTAAATCATTTCATGGAAAATGGGAGCCTCTCTGGAAGCAGCTCTACCTATTGTATCATTGCACATGGAGGTTCTATAGGGGCCAACCCTGAAGGTCAACTAGCATCAGAGGTGATGTTCATAGAGGAAAGGTCAACCTTTAAGACATATGCATATGCATACGTACCCAGTAAATTCACAGTGTTCATTTAAGAGTTACATACTGCTCATTTGATTTAGATGTAGTTGGACAAATACAAACCCTCAAAAAGTAACTGAAGCGTAGTGGTTTAACTACATAACCGAAGTAAGAAGGAATCTATCAGGGCCTTCTAGGGCTTCAGATAAGGCCTATTGATTTCTGTGAAGTTCTAACATGTGCTGGTAGTACAAGGGAAGACTGATTGAGGGAGGTGGGAGAACTGTGAGAACTTGGGCGGGAGTTCTGGGCAGCTTCTGCCTGTAGCTAGAAGGCCAGACCTTCTCATAGCTGTAGTAGGACTGATGCAGGACTGAGGAAGTAGGGTGGCGGTGGGGATTGCGAACACTTTGTCATGGGAACAGAAGGTGAGGTTGTACATTTTTGGGGCATTAGACTGAAAGAAGGAGAGGTTTCAGCCATGCTATGTTTAATCTAGAACAAAGGCATTAGCTTTACATTACAAAGTACTAGAATCCCATATGGGTCCCATATCAGAAATGATTCTCATAAAAGTGTTTTTTCCTTATTTTAGCCTAGCACTAATCACCTAATCACAGCTCACCACTGATTGAGCTTTTTGCCATTGACTGAGTAACAGTGGTGGACAGTAACAAAGTAAATGTAATTTGTTACTGTACTTAAGTAGTTTTTTCATGTGTACTGAAGTTTTTCCATTTTGGTCGATTTTTCCTTTCACTCCACTACATTTCAGTCTAATATCTGACTTTTTCCTCCACTACATTTTGAGAAATCTGTTGTTCCTTTTGGTTTCTGTGTGTATAAAAACGTAACATGTCAAAAAAAAAAGAAGTGCAAAGCAAGAGCACCAATCAGGGCACAGTGGTCACTTCGTTTAGAGCTTGTTTTGACCTGTTGGTCATACCGACGCAGTGCAGCACACGGTTCAACATCAGTGCAGCAGCGTAAAATTTTGGGAGAGTCTGTTCAACATAAATGATGAACTAACCGAACTTTGTGTAAATAGAGCTCAATATAGAAATATGTCCACATATGCAGTCGAGACTGACGCGGCTTTTTCTGAATTTCTACAAACACCATTTCATTTTATAGCAAATTAGTTTGGGCTGGTTTATGTTTATGAACAGAGGCCTACAGATCAACATAGTAAAGGATTTGTGATCCTGAGTTTAAAGCCAGTTTTCATTATGTAACATTATGTAACTAAGTTGCAAATAAATCTTAAACTGAAACTTTACTTGCTTGCAAAAATGATTTCAGAGCCACTCAGTTCTCCCTGATGGAAACTGTTCATCTTTAGTGTTAATAGGACATTAAAATCATAATTAATCTTTTAGTACTTTTACTTTTGATGCTTAAGTACATCCATCCATCCATTCTCTAAGTCGCTTCTCCATCAGGGTCGCGGGGGGGTGCTGGAGCCTATCCCAGCAGTCTTTGGGCGGAAGGCAGGATACACCCTGGACAGGTCACCAGTCCTTAAGTACATTTGAAGGCAAGTACTTTTGTACTTTTACTCAAGTGGAGGAACTTCTACTTTTACTGGAGTAATATTGTACCTTGGGTATCTCTACTTTAACTCAAGTACAGGGTTTGTGTACTTTGTCCACCACTGCTGAGCCACTAGTAAATTGTTAAGAAAGGCATTTTTTCAACATCTGTAACAGTTGATGCTTGAATTCTAAACAGCTGATTACTAACAAATAACTTGTGGCTGGTGGATATTTTGATGAGCTTAAGATGAAAAACAATCTGATTCACCCTGTAGTCTCCCTTCTTTTCTCAAGCCTCAGTATAAAAAGCTCAGAGAACGTGTCAAAATGATGGACAGAGATTTTTATGGCTGCATGGAAAACATCTGAAGGTAAAAATTCCAATTCCTGTCATTAATGAGATGCTGGCGGGAGGAACACTGACATTTAATAAGCTAAGGAAAGAAGAGAGCCCAGTGGGCTTCCGCTAATGCTAATCTCCTCTGTGCTAAGGCCAGCACTAATATTAGCATCTTTCCGAACTATCGTCACCATATGTTGTACATACCGAGGCTTTTCCTCTTGTTTGTTATGGCTTGTGCTTCGTTTTTTTTTTACTTTGATTCTTTGCCTTGTTATGACATGCTGGTTTTGGACTCTCTTCTATTTTTTTTACCTTGATTGTGCCTCTTTGTAAATAAAACCTACCAAACTAGCCTTGACTGCACATGTCTGGCTTTGTCTGCAAACCTTACACTAATAATCTCATTGAAAACAATCAACAGTGTTCTGTGACTGTTAACAGTTGAAGAATTATTAGCTGGCACTGAAAAGTGAGTTTAAAGTTCATTAACATACTTTCCTTTCAAATTTTTGCCTGTTTGTAATTTTGCTATTTCATTGAGACCATAGTTATTATGGTAACACTTTCTATGAATATCACATTTGTAGGCATCTATAAACACATTCATAACATGTTATAATGCATTCATAAGGCATTATATACATGGCTGTAAATATTTATACAAATGCGTATAGCCATGCTTATTATGCATTATGAATTGTTAACATAATGCATTATAAGTACTGTTCATAACAAATTATAAGAGCTCATAAGTTGTATTTGTCCACTCTAAGTAAAGTGAAGTGTACTGGACTAAAGCCTCCTTCAGTGTTAAGAGTAAGGCTTCAAGTTGAAGTATTTACTGAAGGATTTACTAAAACATTAAAACACACACAATAAAACACATTACAGGCTTCAAATGTCAGAGTTTAAACTAGTGCTGCCATCAGTGTTTTACCCAATGAGGGAAAGTAATGTACACCACTGTTAATGTACACCACCGTTAGCCTGGCACTAACTTAACACTGCATACCCAATAGGATGCTATCAGAAATTAGTGTTATTGTACTGTAGTGTAGTACTGTGATGTCAGAGGGGTTTCAGGGGAGGGGCTGATGAGTACTTGGTTTGCTGTGATGTAATGTAATATTTAAAATGAGAGCCACATTGTACCAACAATTCTAGGCTGGACAGCCTGTTTGAAGCATCTGCATATTCAGGGCTGAATATATTAACAATTCATAGCATGTAATAAAAATGGCTATAAATTGTAATTCAGTGTAATTCATTTTTATAAATATGTATTACCATGTTTATAATGCCTTATGAATTCATTATAACATTATAAAATCTGTTTACAGATGCTTACAAACATGACATTCATAGAAAGTGTTACTGTTATTATCTCTCCAATTATTATGCAAACTAATCACACAGTACAGATCACTTTAATACATAACCATTTCATTTCCACTGAAGCTTACAAATGCACAGTTTACTGACTGAGAAACAGGCCCTGTCTACAAAATATGTATCTGTTACTAATTGTATCAAGCCTTATGAGTAAAAATCAATTCCTTTCATTTCGGTCCACTGGTAAACAACTACATGAGGCTATTCCAGCAATTGCAGGTATGAAAAGCAGAGAGGATTGATAGCATATAACTGGTGGATCAATTTTTCTGATAGGCACTGTTTGCATTACGGTTTCAGTTCCAGTGAGCTACTCCAGCACAAACCAAGAGATGTACCAGATGGGCTCAGTCAAAAAGAGACACAGAACAGGGAAGATAGAAGAAAGGAGACACAGCAGGCCGCCAATATGGGCCGGATGAAAGTCATACAGACGGGCTTTGCTGCAAATAAATGGCATACCATGCAGACAGACCCCATTATCAGTTCTATTCATACTGCTGAGATCAAACTGTCTGCCTAATGCCTCAGACACCACTAGCTCCTACTTTCTGATTAGGTCCACTGAAAATAAAAGAGCATCTTTGGCTTTTCATTGAGCTACTTTAAATGTTGAGTCTTTCAACGTAATTGACCAAACATCAGCATGGACCCAATTTCCTAAAAATATCAGTCCTAAGCTCTTCTTAACAATGGGTCAGAGTACTAAAATTCACCCTGGAACACAAGAGGCCTTACACAAAGTTTACAAGGATACATTATATGGGCAAAAGAATGTGGACATCTAATTATTGAGTTCCGGTATTTCAGCCACACTCACTGCTATCAGGAATCATAAAATCAAGCACATGGCCGTATGATCTCCATAGACAAATAATGGCAGTAGAATAATTCAGACTGAAGAGGACACTACCTTTGCCACAATTTGCCCTGCTAGATCTGCCCCAGTCAACTGCTATTATTGTGAAACAGAAGCATGTAGGGGCAACAACAACTCAGTCGTGGCACCTATTCTCTGTCGCATCACTCACTATGGAGTTTCAACATGCCTGTGGAGGCAACATGAGCCCAATTAATGTGTCTCGAAATTGGTTTCTATGGTTGACCAGCTGCACACAAGCCTAAGATCACTAAGCACTGGCTGGGGTAACGTAAAGCACACTGCCACAGGACTCTGGAGCATGCACAGAAAGTGATGGCACCTGTGTGGTAAGTGGATCTGATGAAAATAGACAAGGTAGACACAAGGTAGGTGTAGTGAAGTGGCCAGTCCATGTATTCAATATCTGAAACATATTTCATGAAATATACAAACGTTTTGAAATATATATGATGCATGTGCATATATGATCATATATCAGTTTTCCATGTGATTTTTTACCCTTTTCTTCAATGGTCAGAGCAGGTATTATTGAATGTCCACTCACTGTCCACTCCTACCTTATTGGTCCACCTTATAGATGTAAAGTCAGAGACGACAGCTCATCAGTTGCTGCACAGTTTGTGTTAGCCATCCTCTAGTCCTTCATCAGTGGTCACAGGACGCTGCCCACAGGACGCTGTTGACTGGATATTTTTGGTTGGTGGACTATTCTCATTCCAGCAGTGACACTGAGCTGTTTAAAAACTCCAGCAGCACTGCTGTGTCTGATCCACTCAGACCAGCGCAACACACACTATACATCACCACCACATCAGTGTTACTGCAGTGCTGAGAATGATCCACCACCCTAATAGTACCTGCTCTGTGAGGGTCCATGAGGGTCCTGACCACTGAAGAACAGGGTAAAAGGGGGCTAACAAAGTATCAGAGAAACAGATGGACTACAGTCTGTAACTGTAGAACTACAAAGTGCAGCTATACAGTAAGTGGAGCTGATAAAATGGACAATGATTACAGATGTACATGATAGCAGCTGTGAAGGTTAGCATGTAGCACAGCCTTTCAGTAGACATTCTGTCAATCCAAACTATTTGTCCAAGCAAAGTATCTGTGAAGGTTCTATAAAGGTCTTCTGTGTTGCACAGCATGCAATTTAGGCAATTTCCCCTCATCAATCTTTTAAAAAAGAAATCAAATTACTGTTAAAGGTTATAAAGTTCACCATGCATTACATGGAGCTTAACAGGCCTGATTCAGCTCAACAACTTAAGTCTTGCCATGAGCTCAATAAGAGTACATGAGCTGAATTAGATCTTTGGTGACCTTTTGCTTTTTTTTGCGTGCCTATATGAAAGTATTTTTTTTCTTTCTATGATGTGACTAGCATGCCAAAGCTGATATTAAACACCGCAGGCATAATACCACCTGAAACCTCCCATGCACGTCCCTATAAGGCATCCAGGGCATGAGCATATTAAAAAAGATATTGTTCAGGTCAAAAGAAAAGTAGTTTTTATGTTAAAAAGTCCCAGAAGGCCGCTCCTCTTTCCCAACAATATTGGAATTCCACCTGTGCCGGTATGTGGTGGAAAAAAAAAACTGACCACTGGTGCCTCATTTTGCTCATGCAAGCCCTTGAAAATTCAACTAAAGTAGCAAAGTGAGTACGAACTGCACCTCAGGCACACAGCTGTGATGGATCCCTCAGCTTGTTAGCAGTGCTACTGGTCCTTTAGTTATAGCAATGGAGTGGAAAAGATGTGACCACTGCTGCCTGATATCCAGATTTAAGGATAGTCTTGCGAAGTCAAATGCAATCTAGTAATGAGAATATGTGTCTGGCGAGAACTTGTTAAAATGTTGGACTGTCATAAAATACACTGTCAACAAGCATCCCTGCAAAGCCTGCCACCAAAATCCTCTAGTTTTTAGAATCCAAAGGATAATCAACAACACAAGCAAGCAAGCAAAATGCTGTTGTTACCGAAAGGAACGGTTACCCTTACAAGAGCTGATGTGTATTTTTGTGGCATTCAGTGTGTTCTCGTCATTTGGAGTTTTCCAAAAAAGTTGGGATGCTGTGCACAATGTAAATAAAAAGAAAATGCAAGGATGTGCAAATCATTTAAACCCTATACTTAATTGAAAATAGTACAAAAACAACATATCAAATGTTGAGACTGAGACATTTGATTGTATTTTGAAAAATACATGCCCATTTTGAATTTGATGCCAACAACATATTCCAAAAGAGTTGGGATGATTACCACTGTGTTTCTTTTAACAACACTCTGTAAGTGTTTGGGAACTGAGGAGACACTGCTGTAGTTTTGAAATGATTTCCATTCTTGTTTGATATAGGATTTCAGCTGCTCAACAGTTCAGGGTCTCCTTTGTTGTATTTTTCATTTCATAATGCACCAAATGTTTTCAGTGGTGACCGGTCTGGACTGCAGGCAGGTCAGTTTAGCACCTGGACTCTTTTAATACAGAGCCATGCTGCTATATAACATGCAGAATATGGTTTGAAATTGTCTTGCTGAAATAATCAAGGCCTTCACTGAAAAAGATGTCATCTGGATGGCAGCATATGTTTCCAAATTGTGTATATCATTCAGCTTTCAGCCACCCATACCCACCCATATCCAGCCATACCCACCCATACCATGTGCACTAATGTATCCCTACACCATCATGAATACTGGCTTTTGAACTCTGCACTGATAACAAGTTTAGTGGTTTTTAGCCTGGAGGACACAGTGTCCATGACTTCCAAACAAAATTTCAAATGTTGATTTGTCGGACCACGGGACACTTTTCCACTTTGCCTCAGTCCATTTTAAAATAGCTCAGGCCCAGAGAAGGCGGCAGCCATTTATGTACAGTTTCTTCTTTGTGTTTTAGAGTTTTAACTTGCATTTATGGATGCAGAGCCAAACTGTTTCCACAGACATTGTTTTTCAGCGGTGTTCCTGAGCCCATGCAGTGATTTCCATTAAAGAATCATGTCTGTTTTTAATGCAGTGCCACCTGAGGGCCCAAAGTTCATTACCCTGCTCTAACTCACCATTTTATAAGAAAGTGTTTTTATAATCTGAATCTTTTTTTTTCTTTCCAAGCCAGTATTACAGCTGCATGAGGTGAGTATGCTAAAGCTAATATTAAACATTGCAGGTATTCTACCATCTGAACGCCCCCCCAACGCACATCCCTATGATGGCAGAGTTATGAGGAGAGGAATGTTTCAAGATGAAAGAGAGTCACAGAGAGGGAAGAGAAAGGGAAGGAGATGGTGGAGATAAATGAATCAAAAGTCTGAACAGCAGAGTGAAGAGGAAGAGAAAGGGAAGGAGATGGTGGAGATAAATGAATCAAAAGTCTGAACAGCAGAGTGAAGAGGAAGAGAAAGGGAAGGAGATGGTGGAGATAAATGAATCAAAAGTCTGAACAGCAGAGTGAAGAGGAAGAGAAAGGGAAGGAGATGGTGGAGATAAATGAATCAACAGTCTGAACAGCAGAGTGACAGGGAAGCAAACAGACAAGAGAAGACATCCCATTAAACATTTGGCTGTTGAAACAATGTCAAAATCATGTATCTGAGTTGAAAAGACATCTAAACCTAACTGTTGAAAAAAAATGACCAAAATAGTCACATTAAAGACGTCATTTTAAGGTGTTTTAAGGCTGTTTATTTAAATTCAGTTTATTTGAAATCAGATACAGAACTGCTGTTTAATTTACAAAAGGTGATTGTCATTTCCATAAAAAATGATTCTATCCTATTCAATCCTACTCCTGTGACACAGAGGTCACCCACAGCATTTTGTTCACTTTTATAGCCCACAGTATGTCATACTGTGTTCTAAACCACCCTGAGAAGTCTGCACCACCTTAACGAAGACGTGGATGTGGCTTGAGAGAGTTGAAAGATGTTTTTAGGAAGTATTTCCAGAAATGATTGAGGTGAATATTGACTTCTAGTGTTTGTTAGAAATGGTAGCATCACAGCTCCACTGCTAAACTAAAAACACAAAATTTGGATATCAATTAGGTCCTGGATAAAAGACGTAGAAAATCATTTACATTGTATATTTTGCTGAACCATTCCTTTAAATAGGTTCTTAGTCATAAAATGAGTCCGGCAACTGAAAACAGGAAAACGGTACAAAAATTGTTAATACATTACGTTCTACTGTGTTTTTGCGATGACACTTGTGTGCATTATTTGACCACTGCCAGTACGTTATTGTGGCACACAGACAAATCCAGTCAGCTTCTGAAACAAATATTTCTTGCAAAAGAAGATGAGGCTACAGTTCATTCAGTAACTTATCTCATAGTACATTTCATTATTTAATAAAAACTCACTAATAATTTCAACTTGTGTAGCCAAAGCTAATGAGTGAAGCAACATCTAGAAACACAGCTGGAGCTTCTGCAGCTGTATAAAAATGTAGGCTAGCTAGCTAGCTAATGTTAGCTACTCAAATCAGCTGCATAAGCTAGCTACTTTCAAATATTGTAAAGTAACCATTAATTGTGGTTCTTCATTTCAAAGTAAAAATTTGCTCCTGGCAGTTTTAAAATGAGCCTTAAACTATTCCTGCATGAGACTACAAGCTTAGGTAAATACAGCTAATGTAACTCAACATAGCTAATGGCTAACTTTTACAAATGAGCCCTCGCAAAAACCCAAGCTGAACACTGAAGTAGACAGTATATGAAGTGCTAAATACACAATATACAGCTACTGTTCATATTAGCGTTATACTTGATGGATTATGTGGTGTTTCTAAGATGTTATTAGCAGATACTTATACAGGGCAACAACAAAAACAGCCAATGTCAGAAAACACGTGTTGTCAAGACGAACCAATAGCATTAGCTAGCGAGCTTAGCTTTTATCAAGACCTTCACCATCAATGAAATAAAATGACTGTTACCTTCATTAATAAGCTTTTTAGTCCCTATATTCAGCCAGTACAGACAAATCTTTGAATCTATGTTGATGACGTGCACCACTGACCGCTGTGTTTCACATAGTTAGCATGACTGTTCTAGCACTAGCTAACCTTAGCGAGACAGCTTCTGCCATCATAGAAAATACTAGCTAGCTAGCTAGCTGGCTAACATATATCCTCTATTCATAAACAAATGATAATACTAATATTTAAAAGTTTGATGTAAACTTACTGACTCGAATATGGCAAAAGGTCTACCTAAAATGGCCAGCTAACGTTTACTCATCTGGGCCAATGTCGACAGTACGACGTATGATGTGGCTGGTTCTCAAATGAGAACCTTCCAAAGGGGCATTGAAAGGTGCCAGTTCAAATGGATGACACATGTTTTTTTAAACCATTTGATACATCCCCCAAACCCACAGAGCTTAAATGACAAGACTGCCTTGCTGACAGTGGAAATGCAGTTGCAAACAGAACTTCTTCTTCTTCTTTGTCGTCTTCTTTATCTTCTGATTATCCATCCATCCATCCATCCATCCATCCATCCATCCATCCATCCATCCATCCATCCATCCATCCATCCTCCACTGCTTATCTGAGTCCGGGTCACGGGGGCAGCAGCCTAAGCAAAGAGGCCCAGGTCTCCATCTCCCCCGCCACCTCCTCCAGCTCTTCCGGAGGGATACCGAGGCGTTCCCAAGACAGTCGAGAGATATAATCCCTCTAACATGTCCTGGGTCTTCCCCGGGGTCTTCTCTCCATCAGACATGTCCCTAGGGAGGCGTCCAGAGGCCATCCTTACCAAATGCCCGAACCACCTCAGCTGGCTTCTCTTAACGTGGAGGAGCAGCAGCTCTACTCCGAGCCTCTCCCGAATCGCTGATCTTCTCACCCTATCTCTAAGGGAGAGTCCGGCGACCCGGCGGAGAAAGCTAATTTCTGCCGCTTGTATCCGCAATCTCGTTCTTTCGGTCACTACCTTCTTCTGATTATTATTATGATGATTATTATGATTATTATGATGATGATTATGATGATGATGATGATGATTATTATTATTATTATTGTTATTATTATTATTATTAGTTGTAGTAGTAGTAGTTATAGTAGTAGTAGCAGTAGGCTAGAAGCAGTGGTACTGGTGCTGTTATTATCATGATCCTCATCATTATTATTGCATTATAATAAAACATCCATTGACATTATTAACAGGTCACCAATGAACTAACTTTTTAAACCGATATTGGACATCTATTGATGTTATTTGTCATGCTTGGCTCCTCCCACTCCCCCATGTGCTTTTTGTTTACCTTTTAATAGTCCACCTGTTTGCTTTGTTTTTTTTTTTTGGTCCAGCCTTCTTGTTTAGTGACTCTGCCCCTGATTCATTTCACCTGTTTCCCACCTGTCCCTCATCATCCCTGTGATTCTTTAGGCCCTGTGTTTGCCCCTAGTTTTTGTTGGTCTTTGTTTGTAAGCCTGTTTGATTGTGCTGATTGTTTGATGTTTGATGTGTTTGTTTAGCTTGTTCGGTTCAGCATTTGGATTTCTGTATTCTTTGTCATGTCTCTCCCTCCTGCTCTCTGAATTGGCCATTTGAACCTGGACTGTATCGACCATGACCCTGGATTTGCCCTTAATAAAAGTCGCTTATCTCAGCACATGCGTCTGCCTTCTCGCTCCCCGGTACATTATTAACAGGTCACCAATGAACTGACTGATGGATTTTGGATGTCTATGGACACTATTAACTGGTCACCATTTGAGTGACTTTTTGGAATGGATTTTGGATGTCTATTGACGCTCGTAACATGTCCCCAACTGATGAACTATTTTAAACACATTTTGGACATCCACGGTTGCTTTGCTTACTGGTATGAAACCTGATTGGTGGAGAAAGACATTATTTTCCCTCTCTTTCTCCCTCCTTACTGCTCTCTGTCAATCCTGGGTCACAATGTCCTAGTGAAGTCTTTTAAAATGGTCGGAAGAAGACAATGAGTTTGTGCTCTGAAGACACAGCATTCGTGCTGGATGACTGACAAAGATAAGATAAAATTATCACAGCCTTATTTGTCACTGAAATAAAAGCTACCATGTCACACTGTTCCAGATGTCTCACACAGCTTGTTTCAGGTCAGGAACACTTGACCATGACCAGCTGCCAAAAACATTCACAAGCTCCAGCAGCTAAGGGGAAAATCATAAAATATAACTTCACACACCAACCCACACTCATCCAGCCGACAGCATTGCCATGAGTGGACCGACAGTGGCCTACTATCCTCTTGTAATCAGAGATGTTCAGGAACATGGAAAACCTTCAATCAGAAAGACAGATGTGAAATGCTAATTATGGTAATACAGTGCTTAAAATAGAGGAGCAAAACAAGCCGAAGTGATTAGCAAGTCTGTAGTTTGTCTGTTTGGTAGGTAGCATAACAGCTAATCCATCTTAAGTTTTAGCAAGTTCCAGTCGAAAGTGATCTGCAATGTAACACAACTTTGGCTAGATAAGCTAACTAAAGCTAAATTAGCTATAGCTGCTTTTCACTCTTTCATTAAAACACTGCATTTATTACTTCAGTTCTGTCCTTTAGACTGAATGTTTTCTGAATGAAGGTTTGCTAGTTAGCATAGTAGCTGACCTAGCCAAACTTTGTGGGGATGTGATCTGTAATTTACTAAAACTAACACTTATAGCTAAATTATTGCTAATTTTGCCATTTTCCTTTAAATACCACATTTACTGCATTTAGCATCTCAGCTTTTTAAAGAAACATGATCTGAGACATCAGCTAGATTAGCTGACAACCACAGCTAAATAAGCGGTTGCCAGTTTTGCTTCTTTCCTTTAAGCACCTCATTTACCGTATATAGCGCTTTGTATCGTCTTTCAGTCTAAAGGTTTGCTAGCTAGCATAATAACTAACCCAGCTGAAGATTTACTAAGTTTGAAATGAATCTGCAATTTACTAAAATTCAGCCCAACCCAGCTAACAAAAAAAGCTAAATTAGCCATTGCTAGTTTTGCCTCTTTCTTTAAAATATCTCATTTACTGCATACAGTCGTTCAGTTCTGTAATGATTCAGATTTTTCTGTAATGAATGCTTGCTAGCTAGTTTTACTAAAACTTTGGCTGGATTAGCTGCAAACTAAAGCTAAATTAGCTTTTGCTTTTTGGTTGGAACGTCATTAAAGTATTTGGCATTTTTTGGAAATTTGTTTAATAAGTGCACTTATTATTAATCTATTGGCGATTCGTTTAATAAGAGCACTTATTATTAATTTTGCAAATCTTCAAGTTGTTACTGCCAAGGGTGGCACAACCAGATTTAGGGGGGCAATTATTTTTTCACAGGGGTGATATAGGTTTTGAATAAAACTTTAAGTTCAATAAAAGGAGCAATAATTTAAGATTCTCGCTACGTTGTGCGATTGACTTTATCTTATGTTAAAATCCATCCATCCATCCATTTTCTAAGCCGCTTCTCTGTCAGGGGGGGGTGCTGGAGCCTATCCCAGCAGTCATCGGGCAGAAGGCAGGATACACCCTGGACAGGTCGCCAGTCCATCGCAGTATATTAACATCAGTTGATCTAAAATATTTAAGTGTATCAAACTAGCAAAAATAGAAGAAATCACACATCCTGGCCTAGCACAGTGCCGAGATATGCTCAAAGCACTGGGCATCTGCCTCAGCCAAGCCCAGCAAGAGTCATGGAGCATCTGACTGACCACAAGGTGTTATTATTCAGCAGACAAACTGGTGATGACTGTGCAGCAGTCATCAATCCTGTGTGCAAAAAACAACAGCTAGTTTGAGATCCATAAATAGATTTGCTACACTTAGACCTTTCAGCATAAAGGAGTGATACAGTGTGCATTCCTAGCAGAAATGTATGCATTGTTTCATATACAGCTTTGAAAAGGCATGATCTGAATTCCAGGCTTCTGTAGCTTCAGCACAGATACGAAGTGGAGTTTTTTCAGTGAGCATTTAATTTAGGTTAAACCCTGTGTATGCAAAGACGACAGCAGCCACATTCAGAAAGTCAAGTTTACACAAACCAGTGGCCTTCTGAACTGACCTTGGCACTGTCCTCCTTAATAAAGAAAGAAAACCAAAAAAAAGAGGCTGAGACACTAAAACTTTATATTCACACAGGCAAGTGCAGATTTGTTTGGCCAATTTAGTTGATTCACATGATTTTGATTTATGAGTTTCTAAGTCTAAACCGCAAAGTACATGGAATCTGATTCAAGTCTGAATACGAAATTTTTCATTTAAACCAACTTCTTGTTCTCAAAGTAAGGAGTGTCGGTGCACTGGCCAACACTGTCCGCAAACAACTAACCCTTCACTAACTCATGGATGTATTGTGAGTTGTCTTATCATGAGATCATGTCTAGCCTTGCAAGTCTATGGTGACCTCACCTGGACGACTTGTCATAATTGATGGAACCAGGAATTCTGCTCCCTTTCACAAACTCCTGAGGGAGATTGTCCGTAAAGAGTTTGTGACCTAAAGCCCAAGTGCAGCTGGGTTATAGAGCAGGACAAAGATCCAAAGGAACAAAGTTCAGGTTTTGGAGTGGCCGAGTCAAAGTCCTGACCTGCATCCCATCTCAAGACCTTAAATGGTCAGTTCATGCTTGAAAACCCTCCAAAATAGCCATAATTAAAATAATACTGAAAATAAAAGTGGGCCAAAATTTCTCCCCAATGATGTAAAAGACTCACTGCAAGTTGTTGCAACCGATTGATTGCAGTTGTTACTGGGGTGGGGGCGATTACTTTTTCACATGGGTGAAAAAGTAAATGGAATGTTCTTTTCATAGTCACATTTTGTGTTTACCCACATTGACCATCTCTTATATTAAATTAGTTGAATGATGTAAAACATTTAAGTGTGACAAACTAGCAAAATGGAAGAAATCAGGAGAGGGGCAAATACCTTTTCACAGCACTGCATCTTCAAGACTTTTTAAAACATATTTAAACTCTTTCCAATATTATAAACACAGCAAATAATTAAAAATTGCGCACCAAAATTCATAGCATAATTCCATATTTGAAGATTTCACTTAGAAAATCAACAAAACATGCAATTCGATTGTAGGTGTTCAAATGTTTGCATATGACTCTATATAGATAAACAGATAGATATATAAATAGATCTTGTTCATATAATATAGATAGTTCATTTCATATAATTAAAATTAATCATTAATAACATTATTATTGTTATTATATTTCATAAAAATGCTATAGATCTTTTTGATTTAGTTACATCATACTGTATTACATGTACTGTATACATTTTGGACAAGAAATGATCACATACAGTATTGAATATTTTTATGTACTTATCAATGGTAACATTTCAATATCAATGCAATTTAGGCTGATGCATTTAGACTGTGATTTTACAGCAATCAAAATACTGTATTTAAACATAATGGGTACACCCTCTGCAGAGTCAGTTGAGCAGTGTTGCCACTTCAGCCTGATCTAGAAGACTATTACAGTGATAAGAAGTGTTTAGAGCCACTGTATTAGCACAGTAATCACTACAGATATGCACAGTAGTTCTTTTAATTGAGCTGACAGGCAGTTTGGAGCAACAGACCAATGACACACTGTACAGTGAATCATGGAATGAGTTGTCTCACATAATGTCATGCTTCGTAGCCGACTGCTAATGGCCTCAGATTTACCAGGTGGAGGAGAAGGTCACCAGCGTTAACCTGAAGGACCCTTCACAGAGTACAGGGGCCAACCTTTCTGCCCTATAGAGTTAATTCAAGCATGTGCTCACAGAAGCTCCAAGAGACCACATTACACACTTAACCTGGCAGCAGCAAAAGAGAGAGAGAGAGAGAGAGAGAGAGAGAGAGAGAGAGAGAGAGAGAGTCAAGAGTTTGGACACACCTACTCACATTCTAGAAGATCAAAATTATGAAAATGATGAAATAACAAAAGCTGTCGATTGTCAAAATAATTAATCACGATTAATTGCATTGTTGTGGGTAGTGTTAATCGTGATTAAAGGTGACCTTACATAATTTTTAAAAAATGATTTAAAAAGCAATGTGTGTTGTTATAGTTTTATCAGTGGACAACATTGATCAAAAAGCTTGATCAGAATGATAATTCATTAACATTATTTATTTTTACGAATGATGAAATCACTTGGTTTCCACACAGAGTGAATGCAACAGCAGTGGCTGCATGTTCCAATCAATAAGTGTATATATCAGAATCATAGGCAGAAATAAATGATCAGGTAGGCTAATTTGATACTTTCAAACACCCACCATGTGGTGATACACGACAACAGAAATCAACCATAAACCTGGATTTACATAAACACAGCCCATACTGAAACACCCTTTGCTATAAAGCATGTATCCACTCACCACAGGCATTTTTGCCCAATAAGGACAACATATCTATGTTAAAAAAAAAACAAAAGAAAACATCTGAAATGTACAGAGAAGTAGAGAAAAAACACATACAACTAATCATACTAGGCTAAAGCATACTGCCACAGCAAGTGGCTCCAAAGAAAATGACATGACTAAAATAAAATCAAACAGCTTTAATTGGCAAAAACAAGGAAAAACAACTTTAAAAAGTACCTAAACCTAATCATTCTAGGGAAAAGCATATTGCTGTGGTGTGCATGAAAAATATTTATAGTCCATTGTGACTTGTGATGACTTGTGAATGTTGGACATTACTTCACAAGACTACCCATGTCAGTCTTTGTAGAATATCAATGACAACGATATTTTTTAAAATTGTGTTTGGCTTTCGATGGATAGAAAATAACATACTCAACAAACAGGATGGAAAATCACTGTTAAACACAACTGGAGCCTTTAGTTCAAGCACTGGCACATTGATAATGAACTGAAGGCTCAAGTCAATGACGGATAGCAATGACTGTTAAGCAGTGGTTGGAGCACCGAGACAACAAGGCGCGCAATGATTTGATTGGCCATAATACAATAGCAGCACTCAGAGAAGTGAAATCAAATCGCATTATCTAAAAAATCTGCCTTAATAAATATTCTATCTCCTTTTGATGGGTTAGGCCTGTGAACAATTTGAACAGGCCCAGGTCCATCCTGGCCTACCTATGACTACTATCATATATATCATATATACTGTTGATGGTGCATCTCCTCTATGATTAGCTTCTCACTCTTGTTCAAACAGCTCATGGATTCTTGGTACATTGGAGGTTCTTAAAGGGAGCTGGAGTTTTCCACTTTGCTGTTGCTTTTGTTAGTTTGCTGCTTATTGATTTATCCATGACTGCGTCAAGTGTATCATGCCAAAAGGTGCTTAAGGTATTGATTTAAAGCCATTTAATAGCTGTATTTGAATGAAAGGGCTTCTGACAGGATTATTTCATAGCGACATACAGCACGTTGCAGCTGGGCTTCAGCCAGCACTACTACAGATTAATGCGGCGCTAACATATAAGACATGTGGAACTATGCCGTGATCATGAAAGTCTTAAATCAAAATGTATTTTAGATCCTTCAAAGTGTACCTGATTTGCTTTTCCGACAGAGTTGAAGAACATGTGAATATGCTGAGAACTTGTTGGCTGCTGAAAACTACTTGCTATTTTTACATGAAAGGTTTCGCTCTGGAAGTAAGTTCACACATAGGCATTGACATCACTATTCATACTTGTCTTAGAAACACAAGCCTTTTGCTGAAAAGGTCTTCTAATTACATCCTTTCAGCGATGTCCAAACATTTGAGTGGCCCTGTATGTTTGCAGTGCCTTATTACGTTCAGGATGGACTTCAGCCCTCAAAACAGATGCACCACAAATAAAGGTGTAAAAGCAGAATTCTCTTCACTACACTTCACCCTGTCAAAAATAAAGATGTCCAGAGGAAGGGAGAGATGTCTGGAGCAAGATGTCGAGTGAGTGGACAAGTAGAAGAGTAAAGAATAAGGAAGGAAACACTGAAGCATGAGGATGAAGCATAGAAGAAATGAAAGATTAGACAGGACAGAAACGTCAATGCACAGCACACTATGAAAAACTGTGCACAGGGTGCCTGCATTGCTGTGTACTGGGCTAGAAAATATTCCAGCTGATTAACTTCTTCAGAAGTCTTTGATTGCTTGACGCATTACTGTAAATTAAGGAGGGAGCAGGTTGGAACTACAATCTGTAGGAAAGTGCATCTGCAAGAGGAGGGTTGGTGACCACTGTGCTAGAGTGAGTGACCATCACTGGTTCATTCTCAACTTTCATCCATCAAGGTGCTGGTCATGGAAAAAGCCATAGTCAGTTCCAGTTCCAGGACCTTTTTGAACTATTTTTAATTTACACTGACATAAGAAATAAAGAACTACGCACTGCACTCCTCAGTTCCTGGCCTTTAATTTGTATAGAACTTCAGATTTAATTTCTCTAAACTTTGAAAACTTCCAAACTTCTGTGGCATTGCTCCAAAGAAACCCGACTTGCTGGGTTTATTTTTACAACTGGAGGATCTATCATACCAAGATTCACACCACGTTTATGTTTTTATCATCCGAAAGTACTTAGGGACCATGTATAAGTCCTTGTACTATTTTTTTTAATTCGGTTTTATCTAATTTAGCTAGAAGCAGCTCACATCATTAAGTAGGCTAGGATCCAATGGTGATTTAAGCTGCTGTCTTGGCTCTAGACCAGAGGTTTTAAGTACCAGCCAAGAACCTGTACCTTCCACCAGCACCTGCTAGTGGAAAGTAGTAACTATTCCTCCCCTGGCCTGTTAAGAGGCTGCTTTGGGAGCTTTCCTGTTCACCATCCTCCAAAAAATGGCAATTTGATTTGCTAATTCACTTGTTATTGCTATGTCTCAATCAAGCTGGTGCTCTAATGTAGGCTAGGTATTATTAAGCTACCCCAGCTAGCCATTAGTTACAGATGTTAATTGTATTAGTTGAAATCTAAGGTGTCCAATAGAGACATAACTGGGCCTCCTTGCACTATAGGCCAGAGTGCGAGTGCCCCCCATCTACACTGCCAATAGTTATATCACTGCCTGACCTTTGGACTTTGAAACATTCGCTCCTTTTTCGAACTTCATTCCCTCAATTGGTAATGTGTCTACACAGCGAGGTCACACCCGTCTTTTCTACACTCTGTAATTGGATGCTTGCCTCATGCTCCTCCATTGCCGCCGTCTCCCAAGCGCTAGGTCAAAACCACCATCATTTACTGTGTGCTATAAATCACAGCCTGGACTCCACAGCAGCGTGGAGCACACAATCGATCGAAAGCATCACAAAACAGCCCACAGATTCAAACACTGCACAGCAAATGAGTGACAAAAATAACCTAATGTTGAGTTTGAACCATACAGATGAGTTACACAGTAAGCACATGTTTCCAGTGCTTTTCCTCTCATATTATTTGATACTTAATGAAAAAAAAACAAAAACACTGTATGGAAAGTGCAGTCCCAACAGCAAGAGAAGCTCACACTTGCTTAAGCCCCGCTAATGGCTAGTTAGTCCCACTGGGGCTATTTTGTGAAGCTCCATGTGTTTTGTGGGTCTGTAATGAGTGTGCATACAGGGTCAAAAGGAGTGTAGTAACAGGTTATTTTTACATTTTGTTTTTTCGGCTCTTTTTACCCTAATACAAATTATCCAAACCATACTGCTATGTTCATCAGAGTTTGTGCTGATGGGCTTGGAAAAGCAGTTCTAGTCCAGAAAGATTCAGAGCCAAACCGGCCCACATTCTTTCCGTGATTAAAAACGCCAGGAGGGAGAAGTCAAGTGAATGGATTATTTCTTGTTAATCGCTCTCTTTGGGCTTTAAACACAGTGGTTGGAGCCAAAGGCATGTGCATAAAAAAGCTCAAAACCAAATCATTGGGACAGCATTCGCACAAATTCAAAGAGCAGCAGTGCTGATCCAGGATCAGCCTATGAAGTGACAGTTGACGCTTCCATACTGAGATGTATCCAGTGACCGGTTCCACTCTGTTCATCCACTGATCTGCCATTGTTACCTCTGCTTGCTCACTCAGGAGCTGGACCTGCTCTGAGACCATGAGTTTGAACTCAATTGATCTGTCCATGTTATGCCAACAAATACTTGGTATCACATCTACTGTTGCTACCTTTACAGAATGGATTTTCATCTGTCCTCATGTGAAACTGGCACACAACCAGTGCTGGTTCTTCCTATATGCAAACTACGCCCCACTAAACCACTAAAGATGGTTCTTTATTTAACCAGCGGTATTACACTTATTACAGCAGCTCTAGTGCGATCAATGCTCTGGGCTCCAGGGCTCTACAGGTCAGTTCAGGAGCTGCTCATGTGTGTCCTTTACTTGGTCAGTGTCCTCACTGCTGAACTAGAGCAGAGATAATTGGATCTGAGTCGTCTTAAGAAAAGTCAGCAGTGTTCAGACAGTCATGAACTGTACTATACTGTAAAATAATGGACATTTTCTTAAATTTACATATATTTTCCATTTTTTACGGAATTTCCAACCTCTGTTCTGTTTTTAGATGGAATTTAGCAGTAAATGTACAGAAAATATGCAGTTTTTTGAAATACAGGCTAATTGTAATTAAACAGAAATTTTCAGTGTACATTGTTATCGCTGTCTCTCTCTTTCTCTCTGATCTGTAGACAATGCATTAATAAACATACCCTAAAGGAGAGGAAAAGAAAGAGGGGGTAATAAAACTAAAAATAAAATGTCTTCTTCGTGTTTCCCCTTTCCCTTCGAATGCCGCTGTACCTCAAAATATCTCAAAAATGAATTCTTCAAGGGTTCTTAAGTAAAGAAAATGGTTCCATATGGAACCACAAACACTCAAAGAACTCAAAGAAAAATTGGCAACAGATTTGCTAAAAATGCTGCACATTTCAGGAAAAAAGCAGCTGATAGAGTATCTAATTTGATGGCATGAGATGGGAAAATATTAATAAATTAAATCATTTTCTGAAGGTTAAGCCCTTACTGTGATGAATAAAAAAATGAGGGAAAAAAAAGTAATTATTAAAGAGTTCCACAATAGACTCTATTCACAGAAAGTGCCACATAGTTTAGGTTAACTGGAACAGACCGAGGGGTTAGTTGTAATGGTGACTAAAAAGTCTGGAGAATTATGCAATGCTTTGCTGTTTGAACCAGCGTTCCAAGCTAAACGTGTTAAAGAAAATCTGCATTACGTGAAATATGATCAGTCAAAGATATAACGGTAAAACACTATGATATCCATAGTACACTTCTGATTAATCTGATTAATCTTGCAAAGTGCTTCCCAAAATGAACTGTTTTGTTCTTAAATGGGGGATATGGGCTTCCCCCCATTGTTTACTTTGGGAGGCCCAGCTGTAAAACTGTGTTAAAACTAACTCCGCCATGCTGAGGCTGAATTAGCCGAGCTAGCTTTCACTAAGAGTGTGAATTTGATGACTTATACATACAACTTGAGAAATATTTGCTGTGAAAATGTGCAATGGAATATGACCAAAAGCCCATTGTTCTACAGAAAAAGTCCATTTTACATTCACCCATATTAGGAATTGAAAAAGAATGCAATTTGTGGACGAAGCATGCACACATCAAGTTCAAGGACCACTTCTACCTCATGTGTGTACCAGTTCCTTCATGCTGAACACAGAGAAGCGGACTCAGCACTCTTACTGTCAGATGTTTGACACAAATATAAAGGCCCACAGTGCTGTGAAGCAGGTGTGAGACTGCTGTTGCCGCTGGGCCTGTGCGGCGCCGCAATCCAGGCTGGCTGCCGCCACTGTAATTTCACGCTGTAAGCAGTAATATCTCTGCGGAGTGAGAGGTGCAATTTCTTTAAGGTGAGCCCAGGAGGCAGGTTAATGGCCGAGGCCCATTGGCGGGCCCAAAGTTTTATTATACACTTCTATAACTTAAGAATACCTCAGCCAGTCTGTAGGACCTGTAGTTACTAAATAATAAGCCTTAGTATGTAATAACCCTGCGATTTCAAGCATAAGGATAAACTCCAAGCGATGGACGGAAATACAGTGCATCGCTGTAGTTCCATTAAGGCATATGGCTGTGTTTATGAATTCCACTTCTGTGGATGGACGTGTGGATAAGAAAGAGGTTATTAAAGGGAGAAAAGAACCCCTTTGCTTGATTGAAGGCATCCTGGCATCATTAAAAGTTTCTTTAGAATGTGCTGAAAATGGTTCTATTTACCAAAAATGTTCTATTGTTACAGGCTTGATACTGAAAGCCTTTTTGGTGCCATATAGAACCATTTTCAAAAAGGTTCTTTATAGAACCATCTACAACACATTCTCCTTCAATCTGAAGAATGATTTCACTGTGAAAAGAACCCTTTAATCATGCAAAGGTTCAAAATCAAGTGTTCATGGTTCTATAAAAAAATGTTTTGTTTACTAAAGAGCCCTTAAATAATTCACTTTTAAGAGTGGATGGCACAGCAGCACGATCGTTTGAAGGGAAAGGGGGAACACAAAGAAGACAGTTTATTTTTAGTTTTAGTGCCCCCTCTTTTTTTCCTCGCCTTTAGGGGACACTCATTAATACATTGTCTACAGATCAGAGAGAGATAGAGAGAGAAAGAGAGAGAAAGAGAGAGAGCGAGAGAGAGAGAGAGAGAGAGAGAGAGAGAGAGAGAGAGAGAGAGCATATTTTCCATAAATTTACTGCTAAATTCTGTCTAAAACAGAACACCACATAGGTTGTAAATTCTGTTAAATAACAGAAAATCTATATAAATTCAAGGAAATGTCCATTATTTTACAGTTTACTACAGTTATTTATTGCCTAAACAATGCTGACTTTTCTTTAGACGGCTCAGAACCTGTTATCGCCTCTCTAGTTCAGTAGTTAGGACACTGACTGAGTAAAGGACACACATGAGCAGCTACTGAACTGACCAGCAGAGCCCTGGAGCCCACAGCGTCGATCGCACAAGAGCTGCTGTAATAATTGTAATACAGCTGGTTAAATATAGAGCCTGGAACTGATGTCAGCCCTGATCACCACACAGAGCAGCTTCTACTGTCTCACACTGCTTACAGTGACTCTCTCTCGCTCTCTTTCTCTCTCTCTCTCTCTCTCTCTCTCTCTCTCTCTCTCTCGCTTTCATACACAAAATCAAGCCCACCGTCACATTAGCAGTGCCATTCCCTTACAGTAAGATAGTCTCTTCTTTCTCTCTCTTCTCTCTCTCTTCCTCTCTGCCTGTGTCTCTCTCTTTCTCTCCTTTCCCTTCTTCCGCGCGTGCTCTCTCTCTATCACACCTCTTTTTTCAGACTCTCATTCTCTCTTCTCATTCTTCTTTCTCTCTCTCTCTGGCTGTCTTTGTTTCTCACCCTGTCTCTCCTCTCCTTTTCTCTTTCTTTCTCCTCCATTCTCTTCTCTCTCCTCCTTCTATCTCTTTCTTATAACTCTCACTTTCTCTCTCTCTCCTCTTTTTCATTCTCTCACTTTCTTTCTTCACTCTCTCTCTTGCTCTCTCTCCTCCTTTTCTCTTTCCCTTCTGTCTTTCTCTTTCACTTTACATTTCTCTCTTTCTCTGTCTCACTCTCTTACTCTCCCTCTGTCCTCTTTCACTTTTTCTATCTCATTCACACCTAGCAATTGGTCTCCTGACACACACACACACACACACACACACACACACACACACACACACACACACACACACACACACACACACACGTAGCAGCAGCCACAAACAAATGAACTCATGTGAGAAAAGCAGCTGTCAGCCATGCACACACACACACACACACACACACACTCCGCCCGGATGAAAGTAAAACAGAGTAAACGAGTGTGAAGAGACTCTGTTACCTTGAGTGGTGTGTGGTGGGCAAGCGGAACGCGGCAGTGAGAAACAGGATGGAGTGGAGCATCACTTCACTCTGCCATCTGCTCACTGAACACTTAAAGAAAAAAAACAGAAATCCTCTTTCCTCTCCTCCTGAGCACACCACGTTCCTTCACTCTCTCTTCTCCCCCTTTATCTCTCCCTCTGGCTTCTCTCACTCTTTTTCCTTTTACTCTCTTTCTATCTCTCTTTCTCTCTCTCAGCATGGGAATTCCTCATGCTGGATTTCTCCCAAATTCCTGGTTTGTAGACGGAGCTGTCCACTTCCCTCTTCGCTGTGCTTCCTGCCTCCTGTCGCTCCGAGTCTTACTCCAGCTCCAACCCGCCTCACACACAAACACACACACATACACACTCCCGCCTGCTCCCTCTCTCTCTCTCCCCATGTGCTCACTCACTCGCTCCCTCCCTCCTACACACACACACACACACACACACACACACACACACACACACAAGAGAACTGTCTGCCTGTTTTTTTCTGCTCGTGCCATTAGAATAAACCTGAACAGGTGTGTTGCTTGTTCACATGTGCATATTTTTGCACCTAAGCAGTAAATATGCACAGTGCTGTGCAAAAGTCTTCATCAGTGTTATGCCATCCATCTGTTCACTGAGCAAAATCACTAACATTAAAACAAATACAAACAAACAAATCGTTGTGAGTCAGTGTGTTAGCTTGAAAATGTACTCTGGCCAACACAGAACCATCACTACTTCTGTTGCAAACAAGTCTACTCACATCCTACAGTGGTTTGGGAGTAATCGTAATAGTGAGATTTTTCAGTCAAAAGTCTAGAAAACAACCCTTCTAATGGTTTAGGTGGGAGGAGATTTTACAAACCAAAACAAGAGTATTAATACGCTTTTTTCCCACTAGTCGGCTACTGCAGAAGGAAGCCAGATAGATAACATTAATGCCAGCAAGCTAAATATTACGTTATGTATATATTAGGTTCCACACCAGTGCAATTATTTATGACCATGTATTAATTACCAATAGTTTTATGGTTGTTTGACATATTTGCATGATGCATGCTGGGTATTGTAAATGAGAGAAAAATTACAGTTGACAAAAGCGTTAAATAATATAGCATATTAGTCACCTTGCATGTGTAAGGTGGTAGTAACTTCAGGCTCCTGCAGATGGGGATGAGGATAATCAGGCTATAAATACCAGCAGGGTCTGTGATGGGATTCATAGATTGAGAAGAGGTGGTACAGTGCAATGAATGTCTCATTCGATGTGTAGAAAATGGGTCACAAAGCAAATGTTAATGATTGGCAAAAAGGAGTGATTGCATTTGGGCGATTACAAAGGCCACAGTGTGAAGGAAGTGCTGAATCGAAGCATAAGGTCATGGGGGCCGACCAGCAACAGCAAAAATCACAGTCTGCAGGGAATTCTTGTCAGAATTGTGGCCAAAAGTGTTTCACGGATTGTGAATAAAAATCGCTTCACTTTCAAGTGAGAACTTCTTCTAGAAGTGAGCGCAGGCTCTTCACAACCAATTTCTGAAGGAGCACTGCGTTCCATGAACATATGGAGCAGAGTGGCATGCAAGAGGCCTTTACTCACGTCTTCTCACAGAGTTGTCCAGTTACAGTCGGTGAATAGACACAAAAACTGGACTGTTCATGACTGGAAACGTGTTATCTCATAAACGATGAATCTCGTTTCTGCCTGTATGTGAACAATGCTGGGCATTGTGTCCATCGTAGACCTCAGGAAGCATTGGATGAGGACTGTGTGCTAGGTGTGGTTCAAGCTGGAGGCTCTGTGGTGTTCTAGGGGTGTTTTAATTATGCAGAAATGGGTCCCTTTGGTTACAGTGCCAGTAAATGTGAACCACAGTGCCTACATTGAGCTGCAGGATAACCGGATTTTGCCATTTGCTCATCATCTTACAGAGGAACATAACACTCCTATCCCTGTATTCCAAGATGGTAATTCTCGTGTTTACGGGGCTGTAAATTCAAGAGTGGCTGAACACTGAAATTTGTCCAGTCCATGCTGATTCCAATCACAGCTTATATTCGTGTTTATGGAGGTATTATATGTGTGTAAGCAAAGCAAACAAACAATGCTTATGAGGTTTTATGAATGGCCATTGCATTATTCATTTTCCAACATCAAGGCAAAAAGCAGAAAACCTAATTAACAGGACTTCACAACTCAATAAATAAATATATTAATAATAATACATAAATAAATATAAAGTATTCCTTATTTAGTATGACGACACTTAGCCTTCTTCTTTAGAGACTTGCTTTCAGTTTTTCTGCATGCACCAAAGATGAGTTTTAGAATTAGGTTGTTTATTCTGCTTCTCAAACAATCCCAAACGCATTCCATGATGTTAAGATCTGGACTCCGTGGTGGTCAGTCCAATGTTCTCAGAACATCAATACCTTCTTCATTTGATTTACAAATTTCTTTTTTTTTTCATCTATTTCCTTTTGAAGCAAGACTGGAGCTTGATTTTCTCCTCTCTCCCGAAGATGAAAGCTTTAAGAGCTGTTTATCTGATGAGGACAGATGGGGTCTACCGTCTTGCACAGTTATTAGAAGTCCCCTTTTCTGAGCATCCTTTAGCCATATTTTGAAACACTATTATCCTTTGACTTGCCCTTTCTCATACACACGGATTATCTTAAATCTCTTCAGAAATATGTCCCAAAAATGATTCACTTTTTTGGCCTTTACACAGGCAAAGAAACATAATAAATAATATATTGCTGTTGTCAGAACAAAACCTCGTATCTCCATTTTTGTCGTTTTTCAGGTTTTGACATGATTTGAAAGTACCTGTGGTCCTACATAAGGTTTGTAAATTTCATGATGAATGGAAATCTAAAATTACTTGGAAAAACGTCTGGTTCCATTGACTTACATTAACAGTAGAGTAAGTTTTTACCTTCTCCTGTAAAGTTATCATTTTGGAGATACAAGGTTTTGATCCGACAATAGCGATATGGTGGTCTGAGTCTTGCAGATCACTGTATATATGTGTCCACACCATATGCCTGAGAGTGTGTAGTGTAAATCTATAAAGCTGTTTGTTCTGATTGTGCACATGTAGAACTCTGTGTGACTCACCGTATGATAACGGTACAGCGGTGTGACGTTTGTTGCTTATGGCATCACGCTGTGAGAGTTTCCAGCTGGAAACCACAGCCATCCATGCATGGGGACCTTTCCAGGATTTGTAGCTACCAGCAGCTAAAAGCACAGAAGCAAGCAGGGAGTCTATGGTGCATTTTGAGAGTGAATGGGATGCAAATCTGTGGAACTCCAGGGACGCCACAGTACAGACCGAGGAGAGGTCATGGCCAGTGGGGGGTTTGGATATATAAGTATTGATGATGCTGAAGAAAACCAAGTGCATGCTAAGAAATGCACAGGGTAGCAGCTACAAAGCATCAATACTCAGAAAGAGAAATCAGTCGCTACAATATATGATCCCCTTTCACATGCACAGCTTGAGAGAAACGTTACATCATATTATGTAACCTGTTATTGGTAGGGATGGGCCTTTTAAATATTTATGTTATTCATATATCCTCACATACACATGCAAGGGTATTCCAGCTTTAAGCTAGCGTTTAAAGTGCAGTAGCAATGGAAATCATTATGCTGGTCAACAGCAAAACCAGCATATTCCTGCTGATGGAAGAAAACCTCACATCTCCAAAATGGAAACTTTACAGGAGAAGGAAAAACACACTTTACTTTTAATGTAAGTCAGTGGAACCGGACGATTTTCCAAGTCATTCTGGGCCTTTTCTTTTCGTCCATTCATCATGAAATTTACACACAAAGGAAAGAACAACAGGTGTTTTCAAATCATGTCAAAAACTGAAAAAAATGACAAAAATGGAGATTTGGAAAAATGGAGCATTTAAACTGTAGCAGCAATGGAAATCATTATGTTGGTCACCAGCAAAGCCATAATATCACTGCTTGTATCTGAATTCTTTTCATTTTTTCATTCATTTTTGACATAATTTGAAAGTACCTGTTACCCATTTTTTATTGTGTGTAAACTTCATGATGAATGGACCAAAACGACTTGGAAAAAAATCTGCTTCCATTGACTTACATTAAAAGTAAAGTATGTTTTTTCCTTCTCCTGTAAAGTTACTATTTTGGAGATATAAGTTTTTGTACCAACAGCAGCGATATGTTGTGTTTTGGATGCTGGTGCACTGGCCCACCAGCATGACCATGGTGAGAGACCAAAACCAGCACTAGACCAGTATACACTATGAATTCCATACTGTTTGCTGATGGGACTATTTGAAAGATCGATCACTGGCAAACTGGCAAAGCAGTGAAACAGCCATTCTATCATTATTTAGCACAGAACAGACACCAGAGGTGTCTGATAATTTCATTTATCTTTTCAGCAAGATAACAGGAGGCAAACTGAGGTAAAGTATCTTCCATTAACTAGCTTTTAGCTTGCTTTTAGCTTGCTGTCCTTCTCATCTGATGAGTCATTTGGTCTTTCATGTCTATTTTCTTTGTTGTGAAGACACAGCAATGAAACATTTGGATTCCTAACAATAACTTTAGCTAAGTGGCTTCTGCACTCACTAAAACACCCTCCACCCAGAGAACACCCCAATTTTCTCAAAACTTTAAAATACATTAGATGTGGGGTTTGCTAGTCTTGAAAGTGGAAAAATGTAGCTTTGTAAGACATGAGTAGACTTGTTTACAACAGATGTAGAAGCGTATGTGTGTTTTTCGGCTGGAGGATCAATTTAAACAAATAGTATTTGAAAAGTCCAACAAGTAAACTAATTTTGAGCTGGCATAGACGGTGACCACTCTGTGCTGGTTGGCTCTAGTCTGCAGGTTTTTGGGCCGGTCCGAGTTGACAGTCGGATGAAGTCGCGTCGTGTGTGTGACTCAGAATTTTTGGCCTCCCAGTTGAGTTCCAGACCAGTCAGCATTCATCAAACGTTTGAATTTTTTTTCGACCTGACTGAGTGCAGTCTAGTGTAAAGTGATCATGGACTCAATATGAACGGATTCCTGCGACAACCAATGGAAAGAGAGCACAAAAGAAGAAAATACAGCAAGTCAACAAAGAAAAATATAGGAATGTCATTCATGTATGGAGCAAAGCTTTTTAATGAGCCGAGTTTAAGGCATGAGCACAATCGAGTTTATGTACATTTAAAACTATACAAATACCAAACTGATGACGTTTTAGATTAGATTAAGACCCACTGTTGTGGGACCCAATTAGTCCCACAACAGGGAAATTTCACCTCTGCATCTAACCCATCCATGATTTGAAACACCACACAAACAAGGGGGCAGTGAGAACACTTGCCCGGAGCAGTGGGCAGCCCAATCCGCAGCACCCGGGGAGCAGTTGGGGGTTAGGTGTCTTGCTCAAGGACACCTCGGTTATGTACTGTCGGCTCTGGGGATCGAACCAGCGACCTTCCGGTCACAAGGTCTGGTTCCCTAACCTCCAGCCCATGACTGCCCATTTTAAATCAATGATCCTCACTTAAACATGTTTATCTGCGGATTCTTTACTATTTCAGTGTGCAGCTACATGTTTGCATCTCCTAGTAATGGGAGAAAACGTAAGTTTGCACGAGTTCAGGCCAGTAATGCAACAAGACAGAATAACACAGACACTGGCGAGTAAAAGTAGAATGAGAGGCTTTACTGATGAAAACACAATCCAAAATCAAGTCAATAAACAAGAGCAAAAAAACACAGAAGCACAAACATACAGGCAAACAATCAAAAAAAAAAAAAAAGGGGTCAGTCAAAGAAAAACAGACAGAAGTAACACCTCACAAAGAACCTAGCCTACAACCCTGGGGCTTTATACTGAACTAATCAATGAGATACAGGTGGACATGATCAGTACTGTGGAGAGCTAGAGCGCTGATTGGAGTATGAGAGTGAGGCAGGAGTCATGTGATCTCCCAGGGGGGTTCTGGGAGATGGAGTCCAAAGAGATCTCAGAGCCGAAGGGAGTCGTGACAAGCAACAGCTTAAAAGTTGAGTAGTGTGTGATCCCTAATTGTTTATTGTGTGATCCCCAACATTTCAGTCGCCCGAAGTGTGAGATGCCCATCTGTCAAAACTTAAAAGTCGTGTAGTGAACCCAAGGCTTTAGTGGTTTACTGTTGTGGTTTAACCATAAGCCACTGAACACAGTAGATGATTCTACAACTTCCTTTGTACAAATTTGACATCTCTTATTTTTAATTACAAACTACATGAGCCTTATTTGAATACTCGATTAGGTAAACAAGTATCAGAGCTCTGAAATCTCAATATTTCTGAACAATCGGCTCTCCTTAGTTGTTGGAAACACAATGTTAAAATTCTGGACTCTGCAAAAGTTTGAGGCACTTGAGAAAATTCAATCTTAAATGCTATTTGTTTGATCAGTAAACATTTAGATGCTTGGAACTGATTTTGCAGTTAATGCAGTTAATATCACCCATTTAAAATCTCAGTCTTATTACATACTAAGGCTTATTATTCAGTAACTGCAGGGACTTCATTGCAAACTGGCTGAGCTATTCTTAGGATATACAAAGGAATAAAACTTTGGGCCTGCTGGTGGGCCCTGGCCTTTTAAGGGGTTCATATAATACGTCATGACTTTATGTAAGTCAATGTGTTTATTGAACCATTTCCAAACATCTCCTTGCAGCCCAGAATTAACTGTAGTTATCTTCCAACACCTGGTTTGGCTAATCAGTACTTCATTGTGTTAAATGAAATGAGCTGGTGATAGAAGTGACTAAATATATGCGATGGCTGGATTAAACTACAACCCCAATTCCAATGAAGTTGGGACGTTGTGTAAAACATAAATAAAAACAGAATACGATGATTTGCAAATCCTTTTCAACCTATATTCAATTGAATACACTACAAAGACAAGATATTTAATGTTCAAACGGATAAACTTTATTGTTTTTTACAAATATTCACTCATTTTGAATTTGATGCCTGCAACACATTCCAAAGAAGTTGGGACAGGGCGTGTTTACCACTGTGTTACATCACCTTTCCTTTTAACAACACTCAATAAGCGTTTGGGAACTGAGGACATTAATTGTTTAAGTTTTGTAGGTGGAACTCTTTCCCATTCTTGCTTCATGTACAACTTCAATCGTTCAACAGTCCAGGGTCTCCGCTGTCGTATATTGCGCTTCATAATGTGCCACACATTTTCAATGTGAGACAGGTCTGGACTGCAGGCAGGCCAGTCTAGTACCCGCACTCTTTTACTATGAAGCCATGCTGTTGTAACACGTGCAGAATGTGGCTCTTGCTGAAATAAACAGCAACGTCCTTGAAAAAGACGTTGTTTGGATGGCAGCATATGTTGCTCCAAAACCTGTATGTACCTTTCAGCATTAATGGAGCCTTCACAGATGTGTAAGTTACCCATGCCATGGGCACTAACACACCCCCATACCATCAGAGATGCTGGCTTTTGAACTTTGCGCTGAAAACAATCTGGACAGTCCTTTTCCTCTTTGGCCCGGAGGACACGACTTCCATGATTTCCAAAAACAATTTGAAATGTGGACTCATCAGACCACAGGACACTTTTCCACTTTGCGTCAGTCCATCTCAGATGAGCTCGGGCCCAGAGAAGCCGGCGGTGTTTCTGGGTGTTGTTGATATGTGGCTTTCGCTTTGCCTGGCAGAGTTTTAACTTGAACTTGTAGATGGAGCGACGAACTGTGTTCACTGACAGTGGTTTTCTGAAGTGTTCCTGACCCCATGTGGTAATATCCGTTACAGAATAATGTCAGTTTTTAATGCAGTCCTGAGGGATCGAAGGTCACGGGCATTCAATGTTGGTTTTCTGCCTTGCCGCTTACTTTCAGAGATTTCTCCAGATTCTCTGAATCTTTTGATGATATTATGGACTGTAGATGATAAAATCCCTAAATTCCTTGCAATTGCATGTTGAGAAACGTTGTTCTTAAACTGTTGGACTATTTGCTCACGCAGTTGTTTACTTCCTTGCTTGTGAACGACTGAGCCTTTCAGGAATGTTCCCTTTATACCCAATCATGCCACTCACCTGTTTCCAATTAACCTGTTCACCTGTGGAATGTTCCAAACAGGTGTTTTTTGAGCATTCCTCAACTTTCCCAGTCTTTTGTTGCCCCTGTCCCAACTTTGGAATTGAATATAGGTTGAAAAAGATTTGCAAATCATCGTATTCTGTTTTCATTTGTTTTACACAACGTCCCAACTTCATTGGAACTGGGGTTGTAGATTAAAAGATATCAGGATACTTTTTTGAAAAGGATACGACTTTTACGTGTATTTCTGTGTATTTGCATTTATTTGTGTGCGGTTTTATGAGTATAAACACACGTGTTGGCAAAATAAATGGTCTTAAACTATGTGCTTAGGTGCCTTTTGCTGTACTTCAGATCTACACATAACCAGTGATTGGATAGGCATTTACGTCTACAGAATCATTCTCTACAGCAGCTGCCTTCTCTAAAACACTACAGCGCTCTGCCTCAGCTGCCTTCACTGTTCCCATATTGCATTATGCATATATACACACAGCATGTAGTGGAGAAAAACGGGATGGCTTTGATATGAATTATTACTCATGTGGAGGGAGAGAACAGGAGAAAGAAAGACAGAGAGAGAGAGAGAGAGAGAGAGAGAGAGAGAGAGAGAGAGAGATCTACCACTGTGTTGAGGGAGAGAGAAGGCTGTGCTCTGTTCTCATTGCATCTTGGGAGTGGGGGAGACAGCCCTGAGCTGCAGATTTCCAAAAAGCAATGCAATTAAATATGTTCTATAACACCATTGGTAGAAATAGTGGCAGCAAAAAAAAAGATTTTTTAAAAGATTAAAGAAGGATAACAAGAAGGAGAGAAAGGACACCCTGCTGTGTCATAAAAAGTCAAACTCATATGTTGAGGGAACTCATTTGTGAGGTATCATCAGAGAGTCAGGGAGAAGGAGGGAGAGAGAGAGAGAGAGAGAGAGAGAGAGAGAGAGAGAGATCTACCACTGTGTTGAGGGAACTCATTTGTGAGGTGTCAGCAGAGAGTCAGAGAGAAGGAGGGAGGGAGAGAGAGAGAGAGAGAGAGAGAGAGAGCGAGAGCAGGTTTGAGAACAACTGGTAAATCCATTTGAGGTTGGCTTGACAACTTAACAAAAGTAATTGTCAAGCAATCACCTGTAACACGACAGCAACCTCCTAATAAATGCTGAAGATGCTAGAAATACCATACCAATCATCTAAGAAGACCCTAGAGAATACAACTCCATTTCAAAAATAGTTGGGACGCTGTGCAGAATGTAAATAAAAATAGGATGCAATGATGTGCAAATCAAGTAAACCATATTTTTAAAGGGAAATACTACAAAGGCAACATAGCAAATGTTAAAACTGAGAAATGCTATTGTTTTTTTTTTTTAAATATGAGCCCATTTTGAATTTGATGTCAACAGCACCTTCCAAAAAAGCTGGGACAGGGGCTTGTTTACCACTGTGTTGTATCAGCTCTTCTTTTAACAGCACTCTGTAAGTGTGTTTGGGAACTGAGGAGACACTGCTGTAGTTTTGAAAGTGAAATGTTTTCTCATTCTTGTTTGATACAGGATTTCAGCAGTTTGGGGTTCTCATTTGTCGCATTTTTCATTTCATAATGCGCCAAACCTTTTCAGTGGTGTCTGATTTGGACTGCAGGCATGTCAGTTTAGTGCTCAAACTCCTTTATGATGGAGCAAAGTTGTTGTAATATATGCAGAATGTGGTCTGACATTGTCTTGCTGAAATAATCAAGGCCTTCCCTAAAAAAAAAAAAGACGTTGTCTGGATGGCAGCCTATGCTGCCAAAACGTGTATTGTTTAGAATCAATGGTGCCATCACAGATGTGCACATCACCCATGCCCTGTGCACTAATGAACCTCTATACCATCATGAATACTTTTGAACTGTGTACTGATAACAAGCTGAGTGGTCTTTAGCCTGGAGGACACAGTGTCCATGATTTCCAAAAGGAATTTCAAATATTGATTCATTGGACCACAGGACACATTTCCACTTCCACATAGTTTTCTGTGAGGTAGCTTTAAAAGACATGAAACACTTTGGACATCCGATTCCTATCACCACCTTTGTGAATAATTCTGACCTTAGAGGTTTCTCTCGAATGGTGAAGTCTACGCCAAAGCCGAACGAATTACTTTATTTACTGTGTTGATGATTTAATTTGAAAAAAAAAAGAAAAATATGGTGGAATTTAAAGTCACCAGTCAAGTTTGGTTCAACCGATGTGATCCACATGCAGATGGAAGCACTGGGTTATGAAAATCTTCACTGTCCAAGAATAATGTAGTCACACAAAGTTATTTTGAGGTTAGTTGCTATGGAAACGAAACAGTAGGAATTTCATGGACTCAGTAGTAAACTACTGTAAACCCATCCTACATTGCACCCAGGATTCAAAGGTCATGTAGAGTGACCAGTTGAAAACAAATGAATAGTGCCAAACAAATAAATAAACCAACACAGAAACAAGCAGCAGCAAGAAAGAACGCTTTACATAAGCTGCCATGTTTGGATGAAAAAAGCTCAATACCTCTTTATTAATATTTACTTTGACTGCTAAACCTTTTTTCCCTGAGTGTGAGTGTGTCTAGACCCCTTCGACTGTTCAATTATTTTGGTCAGAATAGGTCATTTCAGCAACATCAGTAATTATGTATACAGCACTCAGTATATAATTATACACAGATGAGGTGTAACATTATGACCACCTCCTTGTTTCTATGCTCATTGTCCATTTTATCAGCTCCACTTACTGTATAGGAGCACTTTGTTGTTCTACAGTTACAGACTGTAGTCCATCTGTTTCTCTGCATAATCTGTTAGCCCCCTTTTACCCTGTTCTTCAGTGCTCAGGACCCCTATGGACCCTCACAGAGCAGGTACTATTTGGGTGGTGGATCAGTCTCAGCACTACAGTAACACTGATGTGGTGGTGGTGTGTTAGTGTGTGTTGCACTGGTCTGAGTGGTCAGTGTATGATCTGCCTTTGTCTGCACAGGTAATGATTAGCAGTGTAATCTGTACTGTTCTCTGTACAGCAACTAATGGAAGTGGTGCAAATAGACTTTCAGTAACTACAGGAGAAAAAGGCCTTTTTTAGCCACACCACCCTGGCCCAACTTGATCCTCTGCGCTTTCTGTTGACATGGCGGTCTTTAGAACGGCCCAAGACAGCAGCAGCTGATTTTCAATCTCCATACTTTCGCTCCAAGTGCACTTTGCACTGCTGGCTGAGAACTGGTCAAGTACACTCCACATACACAACAGCTGAAATTGGAAAACAGTGTGCTGACCAGCCCTGAGCCATCTGCTCTTTTATACATCTAAAAGTACACTCATATTCCTTCTTCAAGAAATCCTCTGCTTCCTGATGAAAGAAAGATCTGTTACTTTGAGCTAGCTGTGATGCAATTATGAGAGAATATCAGTGACTCTAATTTGCTGTAGGTTTTGATTAGACTCAACAAAAAAGCAATAAAGCTGGTCAGAAGAGTAATGGAACTGCTCCTGCCTGTAAGGTAGGTCACAGTGACCTTTCATTTCACCCACAGCATGATGTCTTCATCAAATACCACATTAGCTTGACTTGCCAAGCAGATCTTCATATATCAGCACAAAGAATAATCTTAGAAGAACCTCTTTTGGTTCCACGAAGACTCTTTTAGTGTATGCTTCCGTAAAGAATGCGAGAACCTTAGCTGTTTTAAGGGTTCCAGCACTAAAGGAGTGGTAATATTTTCCTAATGGGAGATGTTGGTTTGGTGACTATTTTTCCTGTGCATTTGTCCAGTCTCTAAATATACAGTAGAGACAAAAACATTTGGTGAAATCTAATTCAGCTCCAGAATTTTTTGTGCGAACCTGACCTGACCCAAACCATGCCGTGTTTTGAGTCTAAACCCAAGCTAAGCCTGAAAAAATTCTGTCTGAACCTGACCTGGCAGTGACCACATCACATTTTGAGTCTGAACCCAACCCAAGCGCGTCAAAATTCTGTGTGAACCTGACCTGACTTGAATCACATCACATTCTGAGCCTGAACCCAACCCAAGCACGACAAAATGTCAGAACCCGACCTGGCCTGAATCACATTATCATGTTTTGAGTTTGAGCTCGACCCATGCACAACAAAATGCTGTCTGAGCCCAACCTGGCCCAAATCACATCATGTTTTGAGTCTGGACCCGACCCAGGCATGACAAAGTTCTGTCTGAACCTGACCTGGCCTGACTCAAACCACATCATCATGTTCTGAGTCTGAACCCAACCTGGCTGGAACCATCATCATATTTTGAGCGTGAGCCGAACTGAACCGAGCCCAAGCCAAACAAAATTCTGTCTAAACTTGAATTGGCCCGAACCACATCATCATGTTTTGAGTCTGAACCCAACCTGGCCTAAACCACATCATCATGTTTTGAGTCTGAACTCAACCCAAGCCAGATAAAATTCTGTCTGAACCTGACCTGGCCTGTTTTTACTGTCCTGTGTATATTAAAATTTGATCCCTAAAGGTCCCAAGTCATAGGGCCTAGCCATACAAGTGTTTTCTGATAGTCTGGAAGCTGGTGATCCACTGAAATGCAGAGGTGGGAATGTCCAGTTGGCATGGTTCAATTGAAAGGCTTTCCAGTATAATGAAAACAGTTTTCTTGCATATGTGACAGGGAAGTATGGGCTTAGAAGATACTGTTAGCAATCTGTTTGACCTAAATGCAAATTATAAGGGATCTATAAGTAAATCTCTCATGGTTTTGAGTATAAATATTTTCTTGATGTTCATTGTCAGTGCCAGTCCTTTCATTAGGTCACAGTGTCCTTTTGTGGAGTGGTAGAGGATTTGAAGAGAGCAAGAACTTTGCCTTGAGTTAGAGACACATCAACCAAGTCCTGTATAATGGATGGAGTTCAAAAAACACTAAGGCTTATTGGGGATAATAAAAGGGAGGATTTGGTATGAACATGAAGAAATAGCCTTATGAATTCAACTACCTGCATGGTTGAGATTATTATAGATCATAATTGGTATGAGGCCATGTTCATAAAGGAGTGAGTGGTCAGTCTACATGGGAACTATAATGTAGCAACATTTACATCAATTCTACCAATAAAGGAAAAGGATTTTAAGGCTCCAGCTCATTACAACGCTCCAGCAATCCCACAAAAAATTTGCAACGTATTTGTGAATGAATGTGAGTTTGCAGAATTTTTTTTGAAGCTTCCAAAAAGCTAGCCACTGATCTATAGACTAATGAACACAACCAAGCTAGCACAAGCTAGCCACTGATCTATAGACTAATGAACACAACCAAGCTAGCATTAGCATAGCTCTTACTTCAGTCCCTGAACAAAATTACATATAAATTACAATACATATCCATTCTAATGATTATTTGGAGACAGTAATCCAGCACTAGTGTTAGCAATTTGCTTTCCTTCTTTCTTAAAACAGGTCATTCTCAAAAACTCCACTGAAGGAATGATTTAGTTGATTCAGCTGAAGAATTCAAACAGCCCAAGTATCCACCCAAAGCACGTAAAGTCTTTCAAGCAAGGCATGTTTACACATGTAGCATGATTAAATTGTCCATTGTGGCTGAGGAGTCCCTTTAATTTGCTTTGCTTAACATCTGATAACTAAATCATACAGTAATCTGAGTAAGTGAGCCATACAAACAGCTATACAACTTTCTACAGAGTCAATCGCTACAGGCCTCCAATCTTCATGTGGCCTTCAGATTAACTCAAGGACATTGCGTAGAGAGCTTCATGGAATGGGTTTCCATGGATGAGCAGCTTCATCCAAGCCTTACATCACCAAGCGCAATGCAAAGCATTGAATACAGTGGTGTAAAGCGCCGCCACTGGACTCTAAAGCAGTGATGTGTTCTCTGGAGTGACCAATCATGCTTCTCTGTCTGGCAAACCAATGGATGAGTTTGGGTTTGGCGGTTGCGAGGAGAACGGTACTTGTCTGACTGCATTGTGCCAAGTGTAAGGTTTGGTGGAGGGGGGATCATGGAGTGGGTTTGTTTTTCAGGAGTTGGGCTCGGCCCCTTGATTCCAGTGAAAGGAACTCGTAATGCTTCAGTACCAAGAGACTTTTGGACAATTTCATGCTCCCGACTTTGGGGATGGGCCCTTCCTGTTCCAACATGACTGCGCACCAGTGCACAAAGCAAGGTCCAGCATCCAGCAAAGACATGGATGAGCGAGTTTGGCATGGAAGAACTTGACTGGCCTGCACAGAGTCCTGACCTCAACATGATAGAACACCTTTGGGATGAATTAGAGTGGACACTGCAAACCAGGCCTTCTGGTCCAACTTCAGTGTCTGATCTCACAAATGCGCTTCTGGAAGAATGGTCAAAAATTCCCATAAACACACTCCTAAACCTTGTGGAAAGCCTTTCCAGAAGAGTTGAAGCTGTTATAGCTGCAAAGGGTGGGCCAACATCATATTAAACCTTGGATCAAGAATGAGATGTCACTCAAGTTCATATGCATGTGAAGGCAGACGAGCGAATACTTTTGGCAATATAGTGTATTTGATACATTTAAAGGTATTCCAGTTTATGCCCTTCACTGATTTTTCATGACTTTTATGGAATGCCAAGATGTTTCTAAACTCCTTGAAGTGTTGAGGTTCTGCCAAACTTTGGGAAACAAAAGAAGGTTTTCTCCTCTCCTGGAAAGTTTCTTGTGTAGAAGGTAGTGAAATGGTTCCCTTCCAAGTTTGGAGCTTAACAACACTGTAGATCAAAGCAAAGAATGTACAGCCCAGTAGCACATTACAATACAGCCTGAGGCCATAAATACATCACATTATGTTTTAATACAGGCTCTGTGATGTATTAAAGAAATACTGGGCACCAGGAATCAATTCCTTGACTGGAGGATTCAGTGGAGTGGAATCAATCACTTGATAAATGATAAGATGGAGCACTTCTATCTGTTTCTCTCCACCCAAACATGGCAGACACAGTGAATGGGATTTGTAATAGGGTGCTGGGATCATTACATGATGGAAAGGAGGCCATATTGTTGCTGTGGACATTGTTTACTCTGAAGCTCACTTCCATTATTGGTGTTTGGCTACAAGGCTGCCTAAATTATTCAATGTGTTGCTCTGTTGTGTTGCAAATGAAACTCTGCACGCCCTGACGTCAGGGAAACATGAACACGTGTAGCCTACTTTTTGTTGATGCTGTACAATATTTGCATATAAATGCTTGTCAATCTGCGATTACCATTAATGCACTGCTAGTATTAGCATTGGGTTCATGGTCAGGCAAAATACGCTGCGATGTTTGCGTGTTTTGTGCAAATTCTTTTGTGCATTAATTCATTCATCAGGCTTTGTCTATGGGTCGGCACACTCGTTCAATTGCTGCTGCCTAATGTATCTCTGATTAGATTCTCATTAGGCCTCTATTTGGATAGCTCACTTACTCAAATCACTTATTCAAATCAAATTTGGTTTTCACGTGAAAAGAATTTAATGGAAATGAACAAATGAACCAGTGTATATCTGTCTACTCGCCTCATACAGCAGCTCAATACTGATCTGGAGTGAGATTTCCTGGTTTATAGAAATGAAAACCCCCTGTGATGTGATGGTGGTTGTCAGTCCACCTTGTAGATGTAAAGTCAGAGACTGTAGCTCATCTGCTGCTGCAGTTTGTGTTGGTCATCCTCTATCAGTGGTCACAGGATGCTGCCCACAGGACGCTGTTGGCTGGATATTTTTGGTTGGTGGACTATTCTCAGTCCAGCAGCAAAACTGAAGTGTTTAAAAACTCCACCAGCACTGCTGTGTCTGATCCACTCAGACCAGCACAAGGCACACTAACACACCACCACCACGTCAGTGTTACTGCAGTGCTGAGAATGATCCACCACCCAAACAGTACCTGCTCTGTGAGGGTCCATGGGGCTCCTGAACACTGAAGAACAGTGTAAAAGGGGGCTAACAAAGTATGCAGAGAAACAGATGGATAATTGTAGAACTACAAAGTGCACCTATATAGTAAGTGGAGCTGATCAAATGGACATGAGCATCTTTTAAACCAATAAGGCTACAGGAAACAATGCTGCACTACAGGATAATGCATAACACAGCAAATAACATCAAATGCTAGTTTTAGGCCTGAACACCCCTTTAAAGGCCACCGAGATATGAAGGCACAATCAAAAACACCAAGAAAATCTCTTTGAAGAAAGTCAGCGTGAAATACCACAGACCAACAGCACACTGGTTCAACACTGTTCGTCTAAGCTTTGATGCCTTCCACGGAGGTTCAGTTTGACCTACATTGTTAGCTGCTTTACTGCCAACCAATCACCTTGTACAGATTCTAGATTTTCTCAATTCATTCTTCTACAAGTTTCCATCATTAAGCCCTGATAAATGCAGCTCACCATATCCTGACAACCACAATACTAGAAACGAAAGTTAAAGCCAAATGAAGTTTGTAGTGGAAAGTGGTAGAAATTTGAGTCATGCACAGATGTATGAATCCAATAAGTGTTTCAGAGGTTCCCGAATGGCAGCACTTGGTGTACCTCATGGAAAATGTGTATGTGGATATGAAGCTTGTGCTTTTGTTTAGGCTTTGGTTGTGACTGGATTACTGTGAGCACTAGAAATATACAGATTATTCTGATGATTATGAAGTGATCAGAGCTCTTAGAAAGACTACAAAGGGACTTAACTTAGCAATAGCAAACCACTCAGTGCTTTTCAATGAAAAAATTGGAAAATAGTGAAAAAGAAAGCATTTAAAATCACATTATAGCCAATTTCAAACTTGTAACTAACTTGCATCTTGAGTGATCCAATGTGAACAGTTTTAAGTACAGGAATGAATGGGGTCAAACGCCCTTTGAATATGCACAGCAATCCAGTCATTCAAACTGACTATGGAGGTGGTTGGGGATGCGTATGACCACATTTGTAGTGTGAATGCCAAAGCTCAGATCAAAGGACTGAGGGTCTGTCTAACCAATTGCATAACCACAGCCGAGGGTATAAGTATTTCGATTATATATTCAGATTACATTTACTGTTTACACTGTTTAGGATAATTCTTTCATAATTCTTACCCAATTAAAAAAAAAGTCTTCAACGGACGCTTAAAAAAAAAGTCTTCAACGGACGCTGGTTTATTTTAAAATCAGCATGATATGTAGCAAACTCAGTGTTACTGAGCTCTGCTAAAGCCTGAGTAGATTGATAAACCAGTGTGATCAGTTATTAATCTCAGTGTTACTGAGCTCTGCTAAAGCCTGAGTAGACTGATAAACCAGTGTGATCAGTTATTAATCTCAGCGTTACTGAGCTCTGCTAAAGCCTGAGTAGATTGATAAACCAGTGTGATATTAATCTCAGTGTTACTGAGCTCTGCTAAAGCCTGAGTAGACTGATAAACCAGTGTGATCAGTTATTAATCTCAGCGTTACTGAGCTCTGCTAAAGCCTGAGTAGACTGATAAACCAGTGTGATCAGTTATTAATCTCAGCGTTACTGAGCTCTGCTAAAGCCTGAGTAGATTGATAAACCAGTGTGATATTAATCTCAGTGTTACTGAGCTCTGCTAAAGCCTGAGTAGACTGATAAACCAGTGTGATGTTATTAATCTCAGTGTTACTGAGCTCTGCTAAAGTTTGAGTAGCACTGCTGTGTCTGATCCACTCAGACTAGCACAACACACACTAACACACCACCACCACATCAGTGTTACTGCAGTGCTGAAAATGATCCACCATCCAAATAGTACCTGCTCTGTGAGGGTCCATGGGGGTCCTGAACACAAGAACAGGGTAAAAGAGGACTAACAAAGTATCAGAGAAACAGATGGACTACAGTCTGTAACTGTAGAACTACACAGTGCATCTATGTAGTAAGTGGAGCTGATAAAATGGACAATGAGCATAGAAACAAGGAGGTGGTCAGAATGTGTATATAGTTAAACATGACACCAATATGTGTATGTATGGTAACTAGGGTGACAATCTGAAATGAAATATTATTCCTTTTGAAGACGCTGTTTCCTTGCCCTGATGATATCTCAGAGATGATTACAGTCAGAGTTAAATGTAAAGGATTAAACACTCATATGCCAAGGCAGTTGAGTCAGACCAAGTCCTACTGGAAATGTCAAAAAATCTCTTAGGATACAATGTAATTTGTGGAAACATAATGAACTATTCAAAATAATAATAATAATCAACAATTTATTTCAATAAATAAAAAATGTCACGAATGAAGTGGAGTAATAAAAGCTCATCAAGATCAGACTAAAAGAGAGGTCATTTGGTTTATCTGTCTCTATGACAACTAAACTTAATTATCATATCCCTAATGGGTCCTCAGAACCCACAGCACTGTCACGGGATCAAAGAATCAATAGCAGTACTGAAATCAGGCAAGATGCACTGTAACATGCTTCATTTTTGAAATAGAACATTACATACATGCGGTGTACTTCCAAAGGTGTTACTGTTGTCAGCATGTACCTATGCCTATAATGATGGTCTCTAAATATACTACAAATCAATAAATAATGTCAGTATCAGCCACTACACTCATTATACATCATAATATAAGGGAACCTTCACTTGTATATGTAAGTGTCCAAGTGTCCTATTAAAATATGATGTATAAACATATTGGAAATGTATAATGTATTATGCATAATGCATTATAAAAACCATGACAAATCCCTACAAGAATGCTGTCATACTGCTGTAATATGGTCGTACTTGTGTAAGGGGGAGCGAGGAGGCGGACGCATACGCTGAGATAAGCGAGATTTATTAGGGGCAAATCCAGGGTCGTGGTCTAAGCAGTCCAGGGTCAATGAGCCAACACGGATAGAACGAGGGTAAGACATGACAGACGGCAGAATACAACTGTTAACATAGACATACACATTCAACAGAGACCGGTACCATAATACAAAGACTGACAAACACAAGGGGCAAACACAGGGCAAATGGGACAATGAGGGACAGGTGAACACAATCAAGGGCGGAGTAACAAAACCAAAACAAAGGCACATGGAGTGGGAGGGGCCAATCGTGACAACTTGCTTCAACCCTATGGAACAATTGTAATAAAGTTTGGCAACACGTTCTATGAATGTCACATTTGTAAGCATCTATAAACACATTTATAATGTTACAATCATAACCACAGCTATAAATATTTACAAAAATGCATTACATGTTATAGCCATGCTTATTATGCATTATGAAATGTTAACATAATGCATTTTAAGTACTGTTCATAAATTATAACACACACAATAAAACACATTACAGGCTTCAAATGTCAGAGTTTAAACTAGTGCTGCCATCAGTGTTTTACCCAATGAGGGAAAGTTAATGTTCACCACTGTTAATGTACACCACAGTTAGCCTGGCACTAACTTAACACTGCATATCCAATACAAAGCTTGCATGTACTGTAGTGTAGTGTTCCAGAGTGAAGGGTTCTAGCGTTTGGTGTTAGAGTCAGTGATGGAACAAATTACAATGACAGCACTTTACTATCTCACCTCTCCCTCTCCAGGCCTTCACTCCACAGTGACTTCACGCTCAGTGTGATGTCAGAGTGGGTTCAGTGGAGGGGCTGATGGGTAATTGGTTTGCTGTGATGTGACAAGAGAGCGCTGACATGAAAAGCACATTGTAGCAACAATTCTAGGCTGGACAGCCTGTTTGAAGAATCTGAATATTCAGGACTGAAGCCCCGAAGATGCAGCTCTAACAGCCCCAGTGCTGAGAAATAAAACACTAGAACTCTCAGGGTGTAAATATACTTTGTATTCGTCTTTACGCTCTCCAATCTGGGACTGACTTCATTGGCACTGACAGTATAACGGGTTATTAACACTACTTATAATGCATTATATTAACAATTCATAAAGTATAATACACATGGCTATAAAGTGTGATGCAGTGTAATTCATTTTTAGAAATATTTATAATCATGTTTGTAATGCCTTATGAATGCTTTATAACAAGTTATAAATGTGTTTATAGATGCTTATAAACATGACATTCATAGAAAGTGCTACCTAAAGTTTTCTCTTGGGTTATGTCACGCTCTAGCTAAAGTTGGAAAGGCAGATTGATGTATTCAAGTTCATATAGATGCTCACTGTTCCTCACTCAATGGACAAGATGAAAAGTAACTATTTGGTGCAACAACAAAGAAGGCAACCTACTAGTAGAGGACATTTGTTATTTTTTAAAATATAACTAGGCAGCAGTGGGTAACAATGTCACACCACAGCAAAAAGGGCCAGGTTCGATTCCCCATCCAGGCTAAAGGGGTCCTTTCTGTTTGGAGTGTGCACGTTCTCCATGTTTCTGTATGTGTTTCCACCAAGTTCTCTGGTTTCTTCCCACCATCTAACTGGAGATGCTAAATCTCCCATAGGTGTGAGTGTGACTGTATGTCTGAAAGATAAGCGGTTTAGATGATGAATGAATGTACTATATATTTTAATAAGGACGTATATACCACATCATGGCCTACATGTATTAACAATCAGTTTCCCTTTTAAAATGCATGTTTAATATTATCTTAATCACAGAATTCCCATTAAACAAAATCAGGTCAAACAATGTAATATAATGTAATATAATGTAAAATAAAGTTTATTTAAACTCCTCTGCCTCATCCAACACACCTTCTACACAGAAGTTCTACAGTAGGGGTGCACAACTCTGGGCCTGCAGGGCTGGTGTCCAGCACAGTTTGGTAATTTACCTGCTCAAATCACACCTAATTTAACTCATCTGTTACTTGCCAGGTTTAGTGGGGAAACTAGCAAACTGCGCTGGATACTGGGTATCCAGCGTTCTGCACCCCGGTTGTACATTCTTCTACACTCTGTGCTCTTAGGATGCCCTCTTGTGGCTAATAAGGCACAATGCAGGGGTACTAAGAATGGGTTAACTCTTCTGGGCCCCATTTCCTAAAAGCACTCTAGGATAAATATGTCTCTAAAATATTAGAGCGAGAATCACACTGAATGCTCTCTCTCCTGGTTAAGACTGAGATTATTCTACTATTTTAACCCTGAGATTCTTTTGGGAGAGCAGACCCTGTTTTTTGTGATAAGTACACAAATATCTGTAAGATGTACATGTTTGCGTCAGGGCTGCACCATATGGACAAAATACTAGTATTACGATGGCACTGCTCCATATTCTGATTACAGTACACCAAAAATACATCAGTATTTGGCCTGCATTCATTGGACATTTATGGAAATGCTCATCTGTAACACAGTGAAAACATTGTAATGGTTGTAAATATGTCCATATGACAACCAGGCCTACCGGGCATTACAGTGCCCCTGGTCACTAATAGGCCCTCAACCAGCACAGATTTACAGTAGCCTGGCCAGGATGCTATGTTTTTAAAATCACAGACAAGCCACACCATCAACATCAGCGAGATAAAACAACACAAGCCAATGAACGTACAGTCAAGAGTTTAACATGGATTTCTGCAAATGAGAAATTTTGCTGTGGTTGTTGAAAATGTGATGCGTCATGCAAACGGCAAAGCTACCTGCAAATCAGAGCTGAGGAGATTCAGTACTCAAGAGGAAAGTACTTACATTGGTAGGAAACAAATAATATATGCAAAATGCAAACAAAAATAAGGCCTGTAAGGAGACACCACCTTAAAAAGATGAACAGTTGATGTGAAAAGCGTTTGGTTTCACAACAAGGAGCAGCATCAATCCCCACTTTCCACAGTCTTGTTACAAATTAAGCAGCTAAATAGAGCATTTTTAGTGGTGTACTTTGATTAATTAACACCAATAGATTAGATGTAGATGACAAATTGATGCAAGATTCACCAGTGAGGCTTTTCACCAAACGCAGGGGGCATCTTGCCCTAATTGTGGGACCAAATACCCATTTTACGATCCTTTTTTGTGCTGTTGGTTAATTTTCTAGTTTATTTCCTCTGACTGTGTGTAGGCGTACGCATCATCATCATGTACACAGATAGATATGTGAATTTACTGCAAATGAGCTCTTTCATTAGGAGAGCATTTTCTCATTTTCATCAGATAATGTATCTCCATCATTTGAACTCACTTACATGCACTTAATAATTTGATAAATATTTTTTTAATAATAAAATCAGATTTTGTCAGTAATCCGATCAACATGTTTACATGCACTTGAGTAATCAGATGATGGGAAAATTCTGGGTCTACATGAGTCTGGCAGTAATCAGATTTCTTCTGAGCAACCAGCCAATAAACTCACAGAAGTTTTTTTCTTCTAATATTGCACGACTTTACCTCAAAATATAAACATATATCATCTAGAAGATGAAGAATATTTAAGTCCTTTATTTTATGTATGGTTTCAGCATCACTCCAACAGTGTTTTGCCTGACATCCACTGTCTGATCCTGCGACATCCACGGTCTGATCTCGCACATGCGCAGACTGAGGAACCAGAAAGAAATCAGAGTGAGTTTACAGGCACTGAGAAATCTGATCACTGAGCTAAAATCCAGCCTCTTCATCAGATTTCTTAATCGGATTTCTAGATTGGTGTGTGGTTTGAATAATCAGTTAACTGCAGAAATCCGATTATGATCGGATTATTGAGCGCATGCAGTCAATGTGTGAAAATGTGATGATTGGACTACTAGAAATGCTTCAAAATCACTTGGAATAAAAGCTCTTTACATGAACTTAAAATTTGGACACGTCTTTGCCTTCTCTTGTAAAGGTTCTGTTTTGACTGAATGTCTGCCATGCTGGCTTAAAGCATCTCTTCACTGTTCCTATGAAGTGAAAGATAACTGTGCACCCATTTCACTCATAGCAGCAAAGCCAGTTCTATCACAGTGTCTTCAAGCTGCCAAACGTACCCCAGTTACACTTCCATGCCCAGCACCAGCAAACTCACTTATAAGCTGATACCAGATGCTGCACTCCACTTGCCTTAGTCTCATACCCAGTCATTCAGTTAATAATTGTATACTTCACCGAGGTCCAGCTGTTCTAGAGGCCTCATGGAGAGTCTTAGAGTAGCAGCCTGACCCAGTAGTAGTCCTGTTAGTGGTTTAAGGGCACCACCATGTCATTGGCAGGCTGTTTGAGCAGTAATCAACTGCTTGGATTGCTCTGGCTGACACGACTAGGCCACTTCTACTGGATTCCTCAGACAAGCATCACTTCTCACAGGCAGATTACATGCCATTAGATGCTACTGATAGCTCCCCTGCTAATGAGATGCCTACTACTTCCAGGGTTGGCAGATTGCTTCTAATGCTTCCAGCCAAAATAAATAAATAAATAAATGAAAGTTAAAAATCTGGCAAAATGCACAAACCACCCACAAAAGCTGACATCACAAACAGTCTATGGAGAACATTTCAAGTATAACCAATAATAACGCAACATTTTAGCAACCAAGAATTTCATATTAAGCTGCATAAGCCGCTGTTGGTCCCGTGTCTGAAAATTTGCAGATAAGTATTTGTACTGTTTTCAGAAATGTAAATAAATAAAATAATTAATTATCATACACAGTTTTAAGACTTTCTTTTATAGGCTGTGTCTGTTGCCTTCAACATGGCCATTCCAGTTTCAAGTTTCCATCAGCTATGTAGTCAGTAATGTCAACTGAACTGGATAATCCATACTATATCTTGCCTTTGAGGTAGCTGATGGGCACGGCAGCAGCCGACTCTCAACAAGACCTAATACAATATGTTAGTCAAAGTTTTGCTAATTTAATAGAAATAGGGAGGAATTGGGCCTTTTCAAATTTCAACTGCAACATCAAGCATGTGCAGTTTATTCATTTTACATACATTTTAAAAACCTAAGAAAATCACAATAAACCAGCCCAAATGGTTTTGTCCAAATGCCAATGCACTTCTCGCCCCCCCACCAAATCCAACTAAAACCTGCCCAATTTGGTGGGAAACCACCCAATCTGGCAAGACTGACAACTTCAGGCCACTACTTCAGGTTTCCCCAGACTAGTAATCCTGCTTACAGCAACAGGCTGCTACTCCTCCTCTTCTTCTTCTTCTTCTTTCGGCTGCTCCCTTTAGGGGTCGCCATCTTGCCCTATCCACTGCCTCCTCTACTTTCACACCAACCATCTCCATGTCCACCTTCACTACATCCATAAACTTTCTCTGAGGTCTACCTCTTCTCCTTCTACCCGGCAGCTCCATCTCCAACATTCTTTGCCCAATATATCCACTATTCCTCCTCAACACATGTCCAAACCATCTCAACCTGGCCTCTCTGGCTTTATCTCCAAACTGCTCCACCTTCACTGTCCCTCTGATCTGCTCATTTCTAATCTTGTCCAGCCTTGTCACTCCCAACGAAAATCTCAGCATCATCATCTCCGCCACCTCCAGCTCAGCCTCCTGTCTTTTAGACAGAGCCACAGTCTCCAAACCATACATCATAGCAGGACGCACTACTGTCTTGTAAACCTTCCCTTTCACTCTTGCTGCTATCCTTCTGTCACACATCAGCCCTGACACCCGTCTGCATCCAGGCTGCTACTACTTGTTCAAAATAGCTGTCTTTTCCTTTTTAAAATCACTTTTAAGGTTTGCATTCATTCCATTTTCAGAATCATGTCTGTTTTTAATGCAGCGCTGCCTGAGGGCCCAAAGATCACAGCCAGCAAATACTGGTTTTTGGCCTTGTCCCTTGCATAGAGATTTCTCCCGATTCTCTGAATCTATTAACGTTATTATGTACTGTAGATGATGAAAAGCAAACATTCTTTGCTATTTTATGTTGAGAAACGTTAATCTTTAATTGTTATTTGCTCATACAGTCTCTCATAGAGTGGTGAACCCCTCCTCATCTTCTGAAAGGCTCAGCCTCTCTGAGATGCTTTTATACCCAGTCATGTTACTGATCTGTTGCTATTTAACCACCAAGTGTTTTTTAGCAATACACAACTTTATCAGCTTTTTGTTGCTCCTATGCCAACATGTTCTTGGCATCAAATTCAAAATGGACATTTATTGTATTTAAAAAAACAACAACAACAATAAAATGTCTCTGTCTTTGTACTATTTTCAATTATATAGAGAGTTTAATATGATTTGCACATCATTGCCTTTCGTTTTGATTTACATTTTGCACAGCATCCCAGCTTTTTTTTTGGAAATGGGGTTGTATATTCAACCACCTCTTGATAAATTCTCTGTCAAATCCATGTGAAGCAACAGCCAGGAATTCCTGAAAATCACAACTAAGAGAGGAAAATCTTTCAGACACTGCAAAAACTGGCCTGCAAATTACATCAACTCCTGTCCTCTGCAGTCAACATTACTGCCCTCTACTGCACTGGCCAGGAGAATCGAAATAAATCCACAGATTCTAAGGCTGACAGTCTAGTATTTAACATCAGAGTTGGCAGGAGAACATTTCCACTGACAGGCTTGCTGCAGTCTCCAGTATGAAGCTGCTGCTCGTTCATTCTGGCCGGGAGGTAACTTGTAATGTAAAAACAAAGGCGGTATGAGTTATGAGCTTTTCTTAAGATGAACATCAATCTGTCCTTTCAGAAATGCAGCTGCGCAGCCTCAAGCTGGTACAAGCAAAGCCGAGGAAGATTTAAACGCACGACAAGCGGCTGCTGACTGACTGCTAATGAGATGGCTTTTGAATTTCATGCAATTTAAAAAGCACACAGAGGTCTGCATACAGACTGTGTTTACTTCCCTAGTGATTACATATTATATGCGCCACAGGACCATATGTACATGCCTTCGTCATTCAGTTTAAAAGGGGGGAGGGGAGTAACTGGCAAAGGGGTAGCGTCCTCAATGGCAATGTTAAGAAACAGCTGGGCTTAGCTTTTCTGTACATTCCAGATTTATTGCCAATCCACTTCTTATTTATTTATTTATTGTAAGTTTTAATGTTTACAGGCTGTGCTCTTTTGTTCATTTTGGAGCACACTTTCCATTTATATACTGAATTTATCATATTTGAAAAAATAAAACATAAAACCAACAAGGTAAGAGTGTCTAATAGAGTGGGCACTGAGTGGACACTGTCCACTCCATTAGACAGAGTGGACAGAGAGTGTTTAAAAACTCCAGTGTCTCTTGAGTGATGGAGTTCCATCCAATACCCTAAGCAGTAGCCTGAGAGGCACTTGGGATCCAACAGTAATCATCCAACGTCAGTAGCTCAATATAATGCTCTTAGGGCTGAATGCAATCAAATCCTTCTCCCAGTAAAGCCTTTCCAGAAGAGTAGAGACAGTTACTGCAGCAAAGGAGGAGCAAAGATCTTTTAAATACTATTGATTTTGGCCATATAGTGTATATGCATATCTGCTGTGTCTTTTTACTTCACAACGAAACTTTTTTAGAGTTGGGTTTGAGTTTTTCACACCTCGTCATACATATTAACATCACACATACATGCTCAAAAAAGAAGGTCCAGCTTGATGTTTTAAGATTAAGTGACCCTTATTAGTCTCACAATGGGGAAATTTCACCTCCATAATTTGTACCATCCATGCAGTAAAACACCACATACACGCTACTGAAGACACATGCTAGGGGGGGCAGTGAGCACACTTGCCTGGAGAGGTGGGCAGCCCTATCCACAGCGCAGTTGGGGGATGGGTGCCTTGCTCGGGGATCGAACTGGCAACCTTTTGGCTGCAAGGCCTAGAGGACTAAAAACCAAAACAGAAGCACATGGACAGGACAGGGAGGGGCCAATTATGACAGTGAGGTCAAAACAGAGGGAGAAGAACCAAAGACTAATGAAGACTTTTTTGCCAGTCAAAAGGCAAATACTGTAGGCTTAGTGGTATTGGTGACTAGGATTTGAAATGATCTGGAGACATGCTGCCTAATGAGTGTGTTAATGCTCTCTCTTCACTGTGTATCTCTCTCTCTTTATCTGTAGAGGTGCCTTTCAAATTGCTCAGCCAATGGTAAATGGAAGGCTTTACTCTCATCTCTCTCCCTCATTCTGCAGAGGAACTCTTCATAATAAAGCACAATGCTCCATTCATCTCTTCTCTCTCTCTCTCTCTCTCATTCATTCATTCTGTCATTTTTTTTCCTTCTCCCAAAGGTAAACTCTGCAGAGCTAGTAGAGCTATTATAAAAGCAATTAACCATCCATCACTGGGGAAGTGTTGAAGGCTTTCTGACACCAAAGAAGGTCATAGCATCCATGTAAAGCACATTGTGACATTGGGCATTCCACAAAGATTCATCAGGATATGACAACAACGTGGCACTCAGCACCCAGAAAACCAAGGAGATCATGGTGGGGTAGGAGGCAGGCCTCAGTAAAGCTCACTTGTGTCCCGGGACACTTGTGAACTTTTGCTGCTGTATCACCGAGTACCCTACTCACAAACTGCATCTCAGTGCGGTTTGGCAACTACTTTATATCTGACCGCAGAGCGCTCCAGTGAGTGGTGAAAACTGCTCAACGCATCACAGGTGCCCAGTTATCCTCCACTGAGTACATTCTCTATAAGCACTGCCTGGACAGGGCGAGGAATATCATCAAAGACGTTTCTCATCCTAACCCTCCTCCCATCTGGCAGGCATTACAGGAGCCTCTGCCCCACACCAGCAGACTCAGGAAGAGCTTCTCCCCTGAGGCTGTGACCCTGCTGACCTCCACAGTCACTTTAACCACATCTTTGTACTCACTGCTCTGTACTGTACTTTAGATCCTAGTATTACTTCACTATTCATATTTGCACCAACAATTACTGTGTAAGTTTTGCATACTTATCTTTTACATATGCTGCTTACACAGGACATAAGACCTCATAGGACATTCTACCACACTGTACGCTCTCCACTCACTCTGTATATATTTATATTTTATTTATACTTATATACTGTATCTATTGCATTTTGAGATGTACATAACACTGTATTTTACACTTCTGGTTAGATCCTAACTGCATTTCATTGGCTCTGTACTTGTACTCAATGACAAAGTTGAATCTAATCTAATCTAATCTAATCTAATGTCAAGTCAAGTCAAGTCAAAGTTTATCTATATAGCACTTTTTACAACAGGTGTTGTCACAAAGCAGCTTTACAGAAAAACCCATGTTCTAGCCCCCATGAGCAAGTTAATGGTGAATGTTGGCTGGCGAAGGATCTACCCATCGGATCCCTCGTTGCCATGGAAATGAAGGACATATTCCTAGGCCGCATGTGAAGGAGCCTTCGAAACTGGAGAGCCTAGTTGCACCGCTGTGATGCACTCAGCCTTCAAATGCAGCCTCCGAAGGATGCAGCCCCTGAATTGGGACACAGCTTGTGTAGTGATGATGGAAGCAAACTAGAGATGTGTTTTGTTATGGTTAGGGAACCGGCCCTGTAACCGCAAGGTTGCCGGTTCGATCCCCAGTGCCGACAGTCCATGACTGAGGTGTCCTTGAGCAAGACAGCTAACCCCCAATTGCTCCCTGGGCGCAGTGGATAGGGCTGCCCACCGCTCTGGGCAAGTGTGCTCACTGCCCCCTAGTGTGTGTGTATTCACTAGTGTGTATGTGATGTTTCACTTCATGGATGAGTTAAATGCGGAGGTGGACTTTGACCATTTGTGGGATTAAAAAAGTATCACTTAACTTAAGAAACTGATCTTTCTGTGAATCAGGGAGCTACAGTTATGCCATTATCTATACGAGCTGTTCAGTAATAATTCAGGGGGCCTGACTCCCCCTCAGGTCATTTTTCCATTGGTGTCCGGGAAGCTTTTTTTTTTATTGTACTGTTTAAAAAAAATCACAGAGAACGGAAACCACTAGTTCTTTGAAGAGCTGACTGTTCAGAAATCCCCGAGAGTGTACACAGTCAGCGCTGAGTAAGGAGAGAGAAGGAGAAAAAGGGAGCAAGAAAAGCAGTAAACTGCACTTACACTGAAAGCACTTCAGTTGTCTAATTAGAAAGTTTCAGCAAAAGAAGCAGCGGTGCGTAAAAACTGTGCCAGAGAACCATTATTTCAAAAACAGGGCTTAACTCAAAGAGTCACTCGTCCGCCTGCTTTTCTCTCTCTGAAAGGCGTTGTGATGTCATCCGTAGCTCCCTGACCACTGCCAGTTTCTCCCTGATCAGCATGAAAAGTACGAAACCTTTCACGTCCGTTGAGGACTTGACTTTGCACTTGAAGTAAGGCGTCATGAAAGATTCATGAAACGGACTGCGAGGGCAGCACTCTGAGCTTTGACATCGCCATTCTTCCAGGCAAGTGCGGTCAGGGTCTGACTCATTGCTTTTCTGTGAGCAAACATATCTAATAGGCTAAAGAGATCTGGAGAGCCACGTGCCATGATATTAGAATGGATGGTCAGGTCTGATGCTGCGCTTTCATAAAGAATCGATCACTCTGTGTGTAAGGACTTTAAAAGGCCGTTTTTAAAAATAAACTCTTACATGTGAAAGCCACTGTTCTGGATCAATGGCTGAGCTCAAAATGCAATTGCAGACTCTCAACATGGACATGATAGGATTATCTGAGCAACTTGATTCTCTAGTTGCGGAGGACGCTGTCTGAGAGGCCCCACAATAGCTCAGAATATGCCGAAAGGTTCAAGCAGTCATCTCCGACCCCTTGTGCAACATTGGAACTGACATGCAATACAGGTACCACAGTGGAGATCTTTGTATTGTAAGAACAATACAGGCACCTAAGAAAACAAAACTTTATTCATAACAACTCCTTGTATCTACACTCATTGTCCATTATATTGTTATTTCAGCTCTACTTACCAAGTTGGTGCACGCACAAAAGTTTCTCTGCATACTTTGTTAGCCCCTATATATATATATATATATATATACATATAATGTATTAGTTGTTCACTATTATTTGTCCTACAGAGACTATTAAAAGGCAAGGCTAGAGCCAGAGATGGCCTTTAATATTCCACATTGGTGGACTGCTACTATGTATGTGATTTTGAGAACCTTAGGCCCAAAACATACTTCACACCAGGATGCGAGTGCAGATGACAGCACTTGTTCAACGCACTGCAAGCTCTCAGTCCTTCCGTACAAACTCCCCACAAGTTATTGCAGTTGTGGCGGTTAAAAAACTCTGTAGGGGCGATAGATGGCAAAATCGGAGAGGGATCTACTGTTATTCCAGCAGCCTCAGCAGCTAAACGTGGACAGTAGAGGACAGTGAGCTACTTTACCTCTTCTCTTGAAATGTAAAAGCGATGTTGTATGATATTATTATGTTTATTGTAAGCCATCTTTGCGTGAGACTCAACTGCTCGTCTGCTATAGCAGTTGAGAAAGCACACTAGTGGTGCGAGACCTCTTGGTCAGGCTTGGCTGTCGTTATAGCGCCCCTTGCTGTAACGCTCAGATTGAGAACTCGGAAATGAGTTCTGACACGATTTTTAACACAATTAGGCGTGAATTGTAACTTGAAGTATATGCATGAAGTACATTTCCGGGCCTTATACTCTATATGTCAAACAGATTAGGCCTGACATACAATCCTATCCAGGCCTCAAAAGTATTTTAATTTTCTATCTGCACTACAGTCCCCAGCATGCACTGCAATGTAATGAGAGCTCCGACTCTCCTACTCCAACAACAATCTATGGGAAAGGTGTTATACCTAAATTCGACACAATTCTAAGTAATTCTACACTAGTCGTGTCACCAAACAAGTATGAATGAACTTGCAGCAATGAAAAGATACTGAGTGTCCAGTTCAAGCAATTAGGTAGGTGTAATAGACTGAGCTCCTGGAGACATTTAAATTTGACTATTTTAAGTATTCATTTAATATTTCTAAGTCTACTGCAAGTGCCTATATTTAACAATTGAATGTATTGAACGTTTTGCATATTTTGAAAAAAAAAACAGTCAGTTTGTTTCATAGCAAAATGTTAATTAAAAATAAAACAGAACATGGTCCACGGACTTGTTCAGATAGAAACCCCTGCCTTGTACTGGGATATTATAAGAGAACCGACCAAAAACGCAAAAACGCTCTTGCCCCGTGTGAGGATCGAACTCACGACCTTCAGATTATGAGACTGACGCGCTACCTACTGCGCTAACGAGGCGGTGCAGCGCAAACGGCCAGAACGGAAAACGACAGTTCAGAATGGCCGATTCTGAACTATTTTGTGACAATAAACGTCATTTAATGATCGAGATCTGCTATAAGCAGCAGAGAAGTGCATGTTTAGATGTTGTAAGACATATAAATGGTCAATTTACCCCAGAAACCACACTATTTTCCAGCCCAAAGTCTCGCAAAGCAGGCAAACAGCCCACATTTAGGTTAGCATACAGAGTTAACGTTCGCCCACAGCACCTGAGGAGATCTGTCTGAGGAGAACTACCAAAAAGTCGAGTTTACAGCTTTTCACCTCATTGAGTGCGATTGATTGAGCACATTTTAAATCGTCCAAACGTTTAAACTAATAAACATTTACAGTTTTAAAATCGTAATTGTGAACTGACTTTCCACATTCAACAGGGGGCTGTTGTGGGTTCCTTAGCCTCAAAGGGAAACTCCACCGATTTTTCAAAATGTCTGCATAATTCAGTCGTGGAGGTGTAAATAAAGTCCTTCAAGGCGGTTTGAAGTGAGATGGTCACTGTAGTGAAATTTAGTGATTAAAAAAAAACCGTTAGAACCATTAGGGTTAAAAACTAATGAATGTTTGGTTCCTAATGGTAGTGGTTGGATAGTGTAGTGGTTAACACCTCTTCCTTGTAGACTGGGGTTCAATACCCTGCCTGGGTAACCACCCCACACTATACCAATAAGAGTCCTTGGGCAAGACTCCCAACACCACCTTCACCTCCCTGTGTAAAATGATCAGACTGTAAGTCGGTCTGGGTAAGAGCGTCAGCCAAATGCTGTATGATGATGGTTCTTCAGTGGTTCTTTAGGAAATAAAGTGATTCTATACAGAATCATGAACACTCAAAGAACCCTCTGCATGATTAAAGGGTTCCTTGCATCATGAAAAGGTTCTTTAGACTGATGGAGCATGCCCTGTATATGGTTTCGCAAACATGGTTCTTCTATTATCACAAGCTTGACACTGTAACATTAGAAGTGCTATATAGAACCCTTTCCAAAAAGGCTCTATGTAGAACCATCTACAGCACATTCTCCATCAGTCTGAAGAACCATTTCCTGATGCAAAGAACCCTTTAATCATGCAAAGGGTTCTTTGAGTGTTCATGGTTCTTTACAGAACCATTATCTTGACTAAATGACCCTTGAAGAACCATCTTTTTAAGAGTGTTTTTTCCTACAGGACACCTTTAGATTCCACTAAACCATCAAATTAATCTGAGATCAGTCCCAGAAAACCTGCTACCATTACATTGTGATATCAACCCATCAAGAAAACCAAAAGACATAATGAAACCACCAAGAACCAACAGAAACATGTAATAGCTTCTCTGTGTGTGTGTTTTTAACACACACACACACACACACACACACACACACACACACACACACACACACACACACACATTATATATATATATATATATATATATATATATATATATATCATTTAATGTTAATGATGGCAATCATAAAACTGAAACATAATTTTCTTTTGGGACTATTTTGCCTTAGAACACCCTGCATGTACCCCTCCACCATGAATGTCTCTTAACAATGACATACAAGGCTTCTTTCAAAAGTGTCAACAAACAAAGTTTCAGGTGTCACACAGCCCATTCTTAACCAGCTACTTCACAACTTTCTCAAACACTTCAGACGTCTGGTTCCTATCACCATCACTGTGAACAGCTCTGACTAGTTCCTCTAGAATAAAGCATATCAGCCCAAACCACTTTGACTGACTTAACATTTAATTCATTATGCAGAAATTTTGAAAGATTGATGCAGTTTCCCACTATGGTGGAATTACATAATTAAATGGTTAACATGCAAACAAAGTTATTTAGAGTGGTTTGATATTAAATTAACATGAATTTGCAGCATAAACACACACACACACACACACACACACATACAATTTCATCTACTACTGCACCTACATCGACATGGTTTTGTTGGGACTCGTAAAGCTTCCTCAAGCGTTCATTAGCAAAGTGAATGATTCTGTTAAGAGCCATGCGTTCTTTGTAATTTAATTTCATATAGAAATGAAGTGGTTCTTTGTGTAGCTCTTCAAATTGATGGAAAATGCTTTGTGTATGGTTCTATATTGAACCAAAAGGGTTCTGCTCTGGTTATGATGTCAGTCATATGACAACAGGAGAACCCTTTTTGGTTCCAAACATGAAATGACCCTACATAGAACTCATTGTTGTTCATAACCTAGCTAGAACCATCTCAGAACTCTTTGCTAAGGAACCACTAAAGAACCACCTCTGTTCGTTCCTGTGGTTTTGTAATATATTTTGGCTTTTTTTTAAGGTCTGATATCACAATGTAAAGGATCCTAATGGTTTAACAAATGGCCAACAAGTGGCTAATTCGAAAAGCAGTTGGTGCTTTCCTATGGGATCTACATATATATGTGTTTGTGTGTGTGTGTGTGTGTGTGTGTGCGTGCATGTATATATATATATATATATATATATATATATATATATATATATATATATATATATAGGCTAAATTTGCATTGTAGACATGATGACGTCTGGTTCCCATCAGCGCCACTGTAAAAAAAAATCTAAACCAGCAACTTTCTCTTAAATGACCCATTTCACATCAAAGCCATTGCGATGACATTGTTTACATCTCAAGCACTGAACTATACTGAATTTTGAAAAGCCAGTCGACTTCCCCTTTAATGAGCCGCGGCTCATCCCTCAGTGGTGAAGCGCGCAGAATGGAACCGAAGCGAGGCTCTTACTCGTGCTGTCTGCCGGGTTTCCCGCGTTGGCTCTGCAGATGCGCAAACGAGCGCAGGGAGATGTTCCTCAGCAGACCCTCCTCTGATGCCTCCTCCAGCCTCAGCTGCGGGAGAAAGTGGCCGAAAGCCATCCGTCCGGTCCGGGTCAGCGGTGCGTCCTGAGACAGCAGCAGCGGCAGAAGAGCGCGGACCTCACAAGAGGTGCTGAACGCTGAACTTTCAGCCTCTCAGCTTCCTTCCGCTTGTCACGAGCGCAGGATGTGTGAAAGGAGGACGCGCGCTAAGCGTTGTGGGCGCGCGCAACACCTACTGTAATCATTTACAGCTCATCTTAACCATCAAACGCAATGAGCATGAACGCGCTGTAGATCTGAGCGCTGGTCAGCACTGGTCAGCAGCCTGAAGCCCGAGGCAAACTGCTTAACTTGCTATTTAGAGCACTTTAATTTGATTAGGAGATGATACTGCTGGAAATGTGGTCTCTGGCCTGCACTTCATACCACTGTGGCCAAGTTCTGCCTTCAGTTCCAAGGAAATTGGATTAAAGTGGTGCATATTTTACCCAAAGCTGTCATTTATTGCATATTTCTAAATGAATCCTGCCTTCAGTGCAAAAGTCAAAGGGGAATTCCACTGATTTTTAAAAAAAAAATCTCTATATAATCCAGGGGTTAAGATGTAAGCAAAGTCACTCAAAGTGCTTTGATGTAAAATTCGCAGAAAAACGTACATGTCTTTACAGTGGTGGTGATAGGAACCAGAGGTCACAATGTCTACAACCCAAATATGACCATTTTATTTACCTTACTAAACCACCAGTGAACCTAAACTGTCTGCTGAGTTTTCTTTGGGGACTATTTTGCCTTAGAACAGCCTTAATGTGTCCCTCCACTGTAAATTGCAGACCCAAACTTTCGCAAAACTACTGTAAAACAGTCTCAGATATAAGGCAGTGGATTAATTAGCATTTCACGTAATAACTTTCTGTGAGGGAGCTTTTAGAGGTGGACGTCTGGTTCCCATCACCACCACTGTGAACAATTCTGACTCTTAGGTTTCTCTAGAACGGAACATTTCACACCAAGCCTTGCTGAATGACTTTGTTGACCAATTAGTTATGCATACCTTTTGAAAAAGTGCTTCCCCTTTAGCACGCCTGGTCAAATGACATCCTCTGCAGGGGAACTTAAATATGCCATTTTTCAGCAAATGCAAACTTTTTTTTTTAAGTTTAACATATTGAATTCATTTGTGATTCATTTTTTCCCCCAAACGATAAAGCTGCACTGTGTAAGTTTTGGGGATTTGGAGACCTCTATGGTGGAAATGTGTAATTACACATGAACATGCAGAAGAACACTTTGTAGCATGAGTTCCGACTTTGTAGAGCTACAAAGTGCACCCAAATATTACCTGCTCTGTGAGGGTCTATGGGGGTCCTGACCACTGAAGAACAGGGTAAAAGGGGGCTAAGAAAGTATCAGAGAAACAGATGGACTACAGTCTGTAACTGTAGAACTACAAAGTGCTCCTATACAGTAAGTGGAGCCAAGTGGAGCACAGAAACGAGGAGGAGGTCATAATGTTATGCCTGATTGGTGTGTATATAGTCTATGTACTATCATCAACATATACAAAAATGAGAAAATGTGTAGGCTTACTGATTGTCCCAATTAATAAATAAAATTACTATTTGTGTTGTCCAGTCTGGCTCCTGTCACCACCAACGTTAAAACTGTCCAGAAGTTCCTCTAAAATAGAGCATTTCAAATTAGCATCACTCTGAATGATTATTTACATTTCAGCCTTTGAATTATGCAGAAATCTGAGTAAAAAAGAAATCACATGTTAAAGTGAAAGGCTAAACTGCATGTTTGAGTTTACAAAAATCGTTAGTTAGCTATAGGCCCTCATGCCAAAGGTACACCCAGAGCAGAATTTAAAGTGAGAGTGCAAAACAGTTGCCAGGATGACATCACTAGGTCAGATTGCACCCATACTTACTGACCAGCTGCCATCACAGGCACCATAACCACTATCCTTCAAGGTGTCTTGAAGGATGTCATGGGGTTGAATCAGGTAGCACTCCATCCCTGGACCAATGGAAGTGCAGTGGGAGGAGCAGGATTCTGACGCAACTCCACGCCCTCAACTTGTGATGGTACATGGCAAGATGCCAGCAGGAGGCTGACACCATGGCTAGCATGTTCACCTCTCAAAGCCAGGGCAACTGACTCAAGCTGCTTAAGCTGCTCACCCTGCATGCCTTGCAGCGTCTCAGTTTCCTTGGTTGTGTGGGTTTCATCCAGGAGCTCCAACATAGTAGTATGTAGATTAACTACACTTCGTTCAACGATAATAGGAACTGTCTCACTGTGAGCCTACTAACCCTATTTAACCCATCCATGCAGTGAAACACCACATACACACTAGTGAACACACACACTAGGGGCCCGTCAGCACACTCGCCCACAGCGGTGGGCAGCCCTATCCACAGTGCCCGGGGAGCAGTTGGAGGGTAGGTGCCTTGCTCAAGGGCACTTCAGTCACATACTATCGGCTCAGGGGATCAAGCCGATGACCTTCTGGTCACAAGCCTGGTTCCCTAACCTCAAGCCCATGACTGCCCCCATTTCAATGGAAGATTAGGGAAAAATGATGTGATATGACATTGTACTTGACCCCTTTTTACAGTAGCCATAAAATATGATTTCTGCACATCCTGGATATCTCAGTTTTTGTAATGGTCATTTTTTTCTTCAGTAACATTGGTGGAACATATCACTGCTGTCAGAACAAAACCTTGAATCCTCATTTTTGGCATGTTTCAGTTTTTGACATAATTTGAAAATGACTGTTGCCCTTTACATTAGGTGTACATTTTATGATAAATGGGCCAAAATAAACAGCCCAGTGGCTTGTAAAAAGTTCTGCTTCTATTGACTTACATTAAAAGTAAAGTAGATTTTTGCCTTCTCCTGTAAAGTTACCCCTCTGGAGATACGAGGTTTTGTTTTCACAAGAGCAATATTAAATTTATGAAATTAGATTGTCTTTGCATGTGACCAAGTAAGTGAGCATGTGTGTTTATTCTGTGTTTTTACTGTATTGAAATGCTACTTTGTGTCGTGGCAGATGTAGAAGATTGTTTAATTTACAAAGCTGCAATTGTGCTGTCTGTTTAATCTCTGCATGACGGTCATTTTGGAGAGGTGTGCACTGTTTTTGACCGCAGGGGTTTCCCCTTTCCTCCTCTTTTACCTCTCATTGCTTGCTAGCAGCTCAATGCAGAGTCTTAACACTATTACACTCAGAAAGCCAACCGTGCCCTAGGACTGAGAAGAGTTAGAGGGAAACAAAGCGTACTACATTACATTAATTACAAGTGGATTTCCGCCACTAGGGGGCCTGCGGAAAGAGGTTAATATGACCACATAAAACAACTAATAAAGTGAAAGAAAAGGTCAGTGTTGACTTAAGTTGACTTCAGTGTCAGGCCACTAACACAGGTTTTGTTGTATTCTGTTGCTGTTCTCATCTCCATGTGAACGTGCAGTGCCGTAAAAGACCTAGACTACATGATCCAAAGCAGTCACACATTGAGGGAGCCTAGTAGGGTCTGAAGTGCAAGTCTGGGGAAGATAATGCAGAGAGGTTGTTAAAAATAGCATCCTATTAACCTCCCTGTTTGACTTTACGGCTGCGGTGTAATTAGTCTGCTCCTCAGACAGTGAAATGTGCTTCAGATGTGGGTCACATTGTGCAATTCTCATTATAACCCACTGAATCGTGGGAAACATAAAAAAACAGGCTTCAAAAGAACAGTTATAACTGCTGGAAAAAGGCCCTATCATCATTATACACTGGCTTACTGAATGTGCTAGGTATAATGTATAAACCCAATGCCGATATACAAATGAAATGCTAATAGAACCTCTGATTTGTAAGTGAATGGAAACAGTATAAAGGCAATATATTTGATATATTGTCTTATCAACTTGAATGATTTTTGTAAATACAGTATATGCATATTATATAATTAATAATTCAAGATTAGAAACATTGTTAAATGTTCAGAAAACAGTTAAAAAGAAGGGATGTAATGCTGATGCAATGCTTGGGTATACAAGGAGCATCCAGGAAAGGCTTAGTTCTTTACGAGCAAGGAAGGTCAATGATAAAAACTGCAGAAAAATGTGTAACAATACAGTTGAACTGTTTGAGAACAATGTTTCTGAACTAGCATTTGCATGGATTTCAGTGTCTACAGGGCATAATATGATCAATATATTCAGGTAATCTATTTGATGGCAACAACATCTTCCAAAAAAGTGGGGATGGGGTCTTGTTTACCACTGTGTTGCATCATCTCTTCTTTTAAAAACACTCTGTAAGCGTTTGGAAACAGAGGAGACACTGCTGTAGTTTTTCTGTAGTATCCTACTGCTGTAAGATTTCAGCTGCTCAACAATTCAGGGTCTCCTTTGTTGTATTTTTCATTTCATAATATGCCAAGTGATATCAGTGATGACAGGTCTAGATAGCAGACATGTGAGTTTAGCACCAGGACACTTTTAATATGTAGCCATGCTGTTGTAATACATGCAGGATGTGGTTTAACATTGTCTTGCTGAAATAATCAAGACTTTCCCTTGAAAAAGACGTTGTCTGGATGGCAGCATATGTTGCCAAAACATGTATATGTTTCTGCATTAATGATGCCTTCACAGATGTCCCAGCCACCCATGCCATACACACTAATGCACCCCTATACCATTATGGATACTGCCTTTTGAACTGTTAACAAGCTGAGTGGTCTTTAACCCAGAGGACACAGTGTCCATGATTTCCAAAAAGAATTCCAAATGTTGATTTGTCGGACCACATGACACTTTTCCACCTCAGTCCATTTTAAATGAGCTCAGGACCAAAGAAGGTGGCAGCATTTCTGGATCCAGTTCATGTACAGTTTCTTCTTTGCGTTTAATTTTAATTTGCATTTGTGGATGCAGTGATGAACTGCTTTACAGACAGTGGTCTTCAGAAGTGTTTCTGAACACATGCAGTGATTTCCTCTATAGAATTACATCTGCTTTTAATGCAATGCCATCTGAGGGCCCAAAGATCATAGTTAGCAAATATTGGTTTTTGGCCTTGTCCCTTGCATACAGAGCTTTCCCCAGATTCTTTGAAACGTTTAATGTTATTATTTCCCGTGGATAATGATTAATTCATGTTATAAATCATATTTTTGAATTTGATTGTGCAATCTTTCACAGAGTGGTGAACCCCTCCTCATCTTTACTTTTGAAAGACTCAGCCTCTCTGGGATGCTCATATTACACCCACCTATGTGATGTATAAGGTCCTCTTTTTTCTGTCAATAATTTGCAGGTAGTTTGACCAGAGGAGGATAGACCCCCCTTGTGAGCCTTGGTTCCATTTAAGGTTTCTTCCTCAGCTCTGAGGGAGTTTTTTTTTTTTTCACATTTTGCACAGCTTCCCAACTTTTTTGGAAGTGGGGTTGTAGATAAATCCATGTATAAAAAGCAAGACCACAAACCACAAGTGAACACCCATGACTTTTGAGTTTGAAAGAAAACACATGTTGACCATATGTTACAAAAGGCTGTCTGTACCAAGCCAAGAAGTGATTCCGGCCAGAGAACTTGTAGAGATGAGAATTACCACTCTGCAATGTCTTTTGGTTTTCTCAAAGGCTAGAGGGCGCTCCCGAGTCCATAGTGAGTGGGTTTATATGGAGCATTTGAGCAAAATGATTGTTTATAAATGCTTAAACGTTTTTAATTGTAAAAGAATGCCATCCTTTCCTGATCATTGAATATCATAAAACATTTTAACGTCGCTGTTATATTTTTAAGAGCTTTTAGATTTGACTTATAGTTTAAAACACCGCCTAATGTAAGTCCATGACGTCAATGTGCGTGTACAGTCAATGAGCTGCTCCGCTCGCCCATCAATCATCAGGATCTAGTAGTAAAGCTCGCCTCCTGTTGCCAAAAACCCATTTGCTGCAGAAAAAAGGAAATATATAGGTGAGTCTTCTTTGTTTTTTACTTTCTACTTTATAAAATAAAAAAAAAAGGTCTGGGCGAGTGTTTAGAAGCTATTTTTACTTTTTGTTTTTAGCTGTTGAGCTCCATTTACTCCCGTTCATTGAGGACTCACTTGCAGATACCCTCTGCTGTTTAACAGTCCTGTTTTTTTATATAACGGGAGGAATAGGGAGTGGCCAGGCTCCTCATAAACAGGCTCTGATTCCGACCTTCCAAATCTTCAGAGGACCTCAGAGTCCGAACACTAGTCACGAACATGACAGGCACTCATTACTGAAGCAGTTGCTGATAGAATGTTTGCTAAGCAGTTATTGGAGGGTGGATGAAAATAAGGCGGAGGTGCTGACAGGCAGTGCTGACAGAAAGCAAATCAAATTTTATTCAGGCAAAGAGTACGGAGGTGACAGAAAATGGTTGGTGGGGGTCCTTTGGGGTGCCCTGGCTCTTCCTCTCTTCTGCACAGCAAGGCAATATTGCTTACTTATTACTGATGTAACAGACTGTTGTATGTTGTATACAAGATGTTCAATGTGTGTGTGTGTGTTTGTGTATGTGTATACATATATCTTACCACTGTATATACTTAGCATACTGCCCGTCTGTCATTATTATAATTATTAATAGTTTTATTTCTTTTTTGGTCTCACTTTATTTGTTTGCCTAATGTACTGTCTGTTAATTATTATTATCGTTTTCTCTCTTTGTGGCTTTTCTTGGCATAACTTACCTGTCTGTTTCTTGTACTATATGTCTGTTGCTAATTAAGTAATTAAATAAATAAATAAATAAATAAATAAATAAATAAACCTTGACTTGTCTTGTATGCAGCTGTTTAAATGTTCACATTTTCACTTTTTGAGCAGTGCTGTTTGTTTTCTTGACCCCAGAAAGAAGCTTAGCAAAGCAGAGGATAAGAGTTAGTGGCATTTACTCTTAGATTTACTATCTAAAGAATGGTATTAGTAGCCGTGGTCAGTAGGCTACTGTTTCTAATTTAAAGCTGTGACCTCTTAAGAAGGTAACAGTGCATGTTTATCAGGTTGTCTTCATAAACATACCAGAAACAAACAAGTACAAACACTGCTTTTGTTTTCATATCCATATAGCAGTCTGTCTTATAAGTTACAGTGATTAGAATATATTTTAAAATGGTGTGTTACTACTAAAATAAGTAACATACATAAATCATGCCACAATCTAGCCAACAGAATGTATTTTCATTGAATTAATCAAAAGTTTCAACTCTTCTACTGGGAACAGCAAAAACAGAAATGATACTACCTCTGCCCTCTTTATGGTTTTCTCTGTCATTTTCCAGTTATCTACAGCCACCTTTTAAACTTTTTTAATTTTTCAGATTAATAAATCAGCTGGTAGCGTCATTTCAATATTTCATACATGGACATCCAACGCAATTAGATTTTCTTTAGTTTTGATACAAAATATTTTGCATTTTTCAATTCAAAAGCCAATAAAGTGCTTGAGTAGCATGGGCACAATTGAGGAATCCCCCAATTGTTCAGTCATTCAGAGTGGTTTGACATTCTAGAGAAACTCATCAGAAACTCAGTGATGGTGATAGGAACCAGACGTCAGAAGAGTTTAATGTTTAAGCATTAGAAGGCAAGAGCGAGTGTGCTATCGTGAAATAACATCATGGCAGTGATTTGGTCGCTGTAGATCATCACAGCAGTGATGTTATAGCGATAAACATGACCTCAAGTGCTCTGCTGCTTTTATACAACAGTTAAAGTAGAAAATTAATAAACTGGGCTGTGAACGCGGCGTTTAATATGTTTTAATGTTCGCAGTTCCTTCTGACAAATTATAGTTCTTTAAAAAGCAGCTTGTTGCTACGTCAGCTTGTTGCTCTGCACAGCCGGCAGTTCGTTCTCCAGCTCTTTACACTAAATTCCCAAACTCCCATCACCACTGAGCAGCTTTTCAGTTTTTTATTGCGTGAGTTTTATGGCTCAGTCTGATTTGGTCAGACTCTGAAGATCAGACTACACATTTGGTGAATGGTACTGGGCTCATTTCTGGCTGATTCCAGGTTGTTTATCTGTTCTTCTGTCACAGCTGCCAACTGAAAAGCTGCTCAGTGGTGATGACAGTTTGGGAAATAGTGTCGTCTCATCTTGAGAGTCTGACCAAATGGGCTGTCGGTCAAATGTGATCTTAAAAGTGTCCGTTTTGGCAAAGTAAGAAGTAAAAATGTTCAAATGGCTTGAGCGTCTCCTACAGCTGTCAAAGTCGTTGCGTAGCAACGGCATCTTAACAGAGTGATACAGTGTTTGAGGAAATATAATTTAAAGTTATACAATAATAACGTCACAGAGAAAACCATGCATCTCTGTTTGGTCGACTTTTCTTTTTTCTACATTTCAACACACCAGCTGTCCTTTACCTTGTGAGAAAATTGACGGATGAATTGACCAATAGAAATACTGTAAATAAAACCATTTCACATTAACTTAGATGGAAAAGTAAGAGTGTTTTTGCCTTTTCCTCTAAAGTTTCTATAGTTAAGACACTTGTTTTTCTTTTCGACGATATACTTTTACCTATGAATGACATTGTTGACTTTTATTACCACTTTTGGAACGTGACACATATTGGATGGTAACTTTATAACTTCATTCTTGATCTATGGCTTTGCTGCAGAGCTATTCAGTCATAATTATAATCATATTGTAATATATTCAAAACAAAGAATCTGAACTTCTAAATATTGATCTACTGGATATCCGTGCATCTCTATTTATCTCAGTCTTAAAATGTGGCTTGTTTAACCCCTTGAATGGGCAGGGCCTGCCAGCAGGCCCAAAGTTTAATTACACACTTCTACAAGCTAAGAACAGCTCAGCCAGTGTGCATTGAAGCCCCTGTAGTTACTGATTAATAAGCCTTAGTATGTAATAATCCTGGGATTTTAAGGGGATAATTACACCACATCCAGTGGTAAATGTGTACAGGTTAGATTTCACCTGATTCTTTGATCTGACAATTTGGGAAAGTCGGGTGCATCCTATCCTGTCCACCCACTGTCCACTCTATTAGACACTCCCACCTTGTCAGTTCACCTTGTAGATGTAAAGTCAGAGACTGTAGCTCATCTGCTGCTGCACAGTTTGTGTTGGTCATCCTCTAGTCCTTCATCAGTGGTCACAGGACACTGCCCACAGGACGCTGTTGGCTGGATATTTTTGGTTAGTGGACTATTCTCAGTCCAGCACTGCTGAGGTGACACTGACGTGTTTAAAAACTCCAGCAGCACTGCTGTGTCTGACCCACTCAGACCAGCACAACACACACCACCACACCACCACCACATCATTGTTACTGCAGTGCTGAAAATGATCCACCACCCAAAGAGTACCTGTTCTGTGATGCTCCATGGGGGTCCTGACCACTGAAGAACAGGGTAAAAGGAGGCTAACAAAGTATCAGAGAAACAGATGGACTACAGCCTGTAACTGTAGAACTACAAAGTGCACCTATACAGTAAGTGGAGCTGATCAAATGGACAGTGAGTGTAGATACAAGGAGGTGGTCATCATGTTATGCCTGATCAGTGTATCTTATTTGTATTTATATGGGGTCCCTGGCTCCGGGGGTCCCTATGTGTTTGCATACTTTACTAAAAAACTTGCTATAATACCAATTAACCTGTTAAAATCTCAGGTTTAGTCCATATTAAGGCTTATTACTCAGTAACTACATGGAATTCAATACAAACTAGCCATAGTTACAGTTAAATATTTATAGGTAAAGTTATGTAGTAAAACTTTTGGCTATTTAAGGGGTTAAAATGTATTTTAAACTGGCATCTACTCTTAAGCACACAAGGGGGCACCATTGCTTAACAACTGTGCAACAGCTATAATACAGTCTGTAAAATCAGGCCAGCATGAAACAACAAAGAAGACAACATAAGACGTTCCTTTGTCAGAGAACTGAGTACCGGACCAAACTCCCGTCCCTGAATATATCTGGAAATGATCAACTTTATTATTATTCAAACAGCACACTGTCCAAGTTTGTTTTGCAGCACCATCTGGCCCAGCGCCTGTCAAATAGCCATATTTTTCTCTCCTATCACGGCAAACAATTACCTTTTATGACACCATGCAGACCGAGGCTCGCACAAACTAAATCATGCCGAATGACACGACGGCGCAGAACAGGCCGAGAGCAATTTCTGGAGGCCGACGCTTGAAAGGGTGGGAGAATGAGGGTAGCCATGTGTCACATTGGGAAGATAATTTGAAGTAAGCATGCGTGAAGTAGAAATGAGGAAATGTTATCATTGTCTGATGACTTCACTCCTCAATTTCGCAAAGTGTCAACATAATAGCCGGAATCAAATTACGCAAAGCAAATTGGTTGGAGCGAGCGGTCGCTGATTTAGGGTTCTCTTGTTGTAAATATTCAGATGGTTTTGATGCCAGTCATGCAGGGTCTCTTCCAAGGTGAACTTTCACAGGAACTCAGACATCTGAACAGGGGTGGACAGTAACAAAGTAAATGCAATTCCATAATAAAAATAAATCTAAGTTTTTTCATGTGTCTGAAGTTTTTCCATTTGGGGCGACTTTTTCCTTTCACTCCACTTAATTTCAAAGTCAAATATCTCACTTTTTACTCTGCTACATTTTGAGAAATCCGTAGTTCTTTTTGGTTTCTGTGTGTATAAAGACGTAACATGTCAAAACAAAAGAAGCGCAAAGCCAGAGCACCAATCAGGGCCCAGCGGTCACTTTGTTTAGAGCTGGTTTTGACCTGTTGGTCATACCGACCCAGTGCAGCACACGGTTCAACGTCAGCACAGCAGCGTAAAGTTTTGGGAGAGTCTGTTCAACATAAATGATGAACTAACCTAACTTTGTGTAAATAGAGCACAATATAGAAATATGTCCACATATGCAGTCGAGACTGACGCGGCTTTTTTCTGAATTTCTACAAACACCATTTCATTTTATAGTAAATGAGTTTGGGCTGGTTTATGTTTATGAACAGAGGCCTACAGATCAACATAGTAAAGGAGCTCATCTGTGATCCTGAGTTTAAAGCCAGTTTTTATTAAACTTAAACTTGGAACTAAGTTGCAAATAAATCTTAAACTGAAACTTGGCTTGTGTGTAAAAAGTGATTTCAGAGCTACTCGGTTCTCCCTGATGGAAACTGTTTACCTTCAGTGTTTTGTGCTTATGATCATTTTAATAGACGTCAGCATCACTAATTAATGACGTTCTATTAAAAGACTGGTTTACCAAGAGAGACAGTGGAGGATTTTCACCTAAAATGAGTTATGAGTCATAATTAATATTTTAGTATTCTTACTTTTGATACTTAAGTACATTTGAAGGCAAATACTTTAGTACTGTTACTCAAGCGGAGGTATAAAGGGAGGAACTTCTACTGTTACTGGAGTAATATTCCACCTTGGGTATCGCTACTTTAACTCAAGTACAGGATTTGTGTACTTCATCCACCACTGCATCTGAAATCAGAGTCATACAAAGCATTAGGCCAAATAACTTGAATATTTTATTTGCAAATGAAGTAGTAATATCTCAGAATCCGTAAAAATATACATTTTTTTTAACTTGTGAGGGGCATATTTACAAGAATGGATCGTCCTCAAAACACCACTTTGCATAAAACCTCAAAATAAGCACTACAGCGGGTGGCCAAGTGATGAGTATTCTCCCTTTGTTTGCTGTGTTCGTTTAACAGCCACTTCCTCAGCAGTCCATCCAAATGTTTTTTGCCATAAGCACAAACAGTCCATTCTCCAAAAAGAAAAACAAAACAAAACAAACAAACAAAAGGAATAAAGAAATAAAACACAGCATGGAGAACAGGAATGAAAACAGGCTGAAAAAATGCAAAACAAATCAAGGAAACTCGGAGAAAGAGACGGTCTGAGACGACTGTGGGTGACATATTTACAGTTACAGACTCAATACAGATACACTATTAAAAAAGACGAGTTCTAGTAAATGGAATGGTTCTATCTGGAGCCACTGGCATGCTTAAATTGTTCTTTCAGATTGATGGAGAAAGTATTTTGTTTGGTTCTATATAGAACCTTCATGAAAATGGTTCTATATAGCATCAAAAAGGGTTCCGCTCTCATTACAAGCTTGACATCATAACTAAAGCAGAACCCTTTTTGGTGCTATACAGAATCAATTTTTCAAAAGGTTCTATATAGAACCATACACAAAACTTTCTCCATCAATCTGAAGAACTACACATTTAAACTTATGGTTCTTCAAGGGTAAAGAAAATGGTTCTACATAGAACATTCAAAGAACCTTTTCCATGATCGAAGGGTTCTTTGCATTGTGAAGAGATCTTCAGATGGATGGAGAACATGCTGTATACGGTTCTGTATAGAGCCTTTTTGAAAATGGTTCTATATAGCACCCAAAAAGGGTTCTACTATAAAGGGAGACTGAAAGAAGAATGTGTTGTGCATGGTCCTACAGAGAACCACTTTGATAATGGGTCTATATAGCACCAAAAAGGGTTCTTCTACTGTTATAAGCTTCACTTCGTAACAGCAGCAAAATTTTTTGGGTGCTATATAGAACCCTTTTCAAAAAGGTTCTCGGTAGAACCATACATAACACATTCTCCATCAATCTGAAGAACCATTTCACCATGTATAGAACCAGTGAGGTAAGAAATACTTCATTGCCTGTTCATGCTCTATAGAGAAGTATGGTCTTTACAAAAGAACCCTTGAAGAAACAATTTTGTAGCATGTGGAACTGGCAGTTTTAAACAGAACCTTTCCTTTTACTAAAGAACCCTTGAAGAAGCATCTTTAAGTGTTCAGAAATGCCAAAGCAGAGTAACCCAACTAATTCTCTCATCTCATAGATGAAAATCCCATGCTTTCATTCTTCTAATCCAACAAGTACCATCTTCTTCACCTATTTGCATTGTTTATGACTTGCTTTTAAACATACACAGCCCATTAGGTGCTACTCGCACCTTCTACATGAGCACAACCCCCCCACAAGCGTTCGGCTAATAAGCTGTTACATGTATAGATACAGCAGGTTGATCTTTTAAACCACAATTTATCAGAAATGGAAAAATATTCAATGTTAGTACCAGTAAAAACATGAAATATGATGGAAAACAAATTCTAAAATGCCAAAATGCAACTTTTACTGCTAGGAATTATATTTTAACGGGTCGCTGTTCTCCTTTCATCATAATGGAACCCAAAGTGTCACTGAAGTGATGCCCTAAAGCAGAGGTCTTTCACTAAAATTCACTGGTCCAGTTAACGAGAGTTTCCTCAAGCAAAGGTCTGGACCTTCATAATGCTTAACGTGCATCATGACTCAGTGCCATATACTGTTTAGTGAAGCAGCCTAGTAGGTATATCAACATCTTATACAGTCAACAACTGAACATCAAATCAAATAAAGTACAGTTCAGTCAGATTTCAACAGTCTGTCAGATCATGTCATGTGAAATTACTTCCCTCTGACTCACTTTCTTCTCTGACTGCTGTTTCTCGCCTCGTCCCTCCCCTGTGTGGGCCTCACTCACTCAAGATCTGATTGGCTGAGTAGCGTCATGTGTGATATTCACAATGCATGTGACTGTTCTGAGTCTCCGGCCACTAAAGCTACCGTAAAGGCTACGAGGTCTGCCTGTTAGTGACCTCTGCCTTCAGTATCTGTAGTTAGAGGATGTATTTGTACCATATTTTACTCCAATTTATTTCATTGTATATGTTTTTCTGCTTAAGTTATGTACAACTCCATTATATAAAAACCCTGGGAAGGGGAATAAAGTGTACTTTAAACCTTATATAAGGTACACAACTGAAGTAATTCCATCAATCTCTCAAATTCTCTACCTCCAATCACAGAGATGTAAACAAGGTCATTTAGATTATTTAGATTTGTTGTAGAGAAAGTACTTTACCTAGGTGGTGATGGGAATCAAGGTTGGGAGGTCTGTAACACAAATGTAGCCTTTTTGTGGCTATCCAAACTAAAGATAATGATCTGTCACTGGGGCAGTGCCCCTCTTGTCACTGGGTTGAGACCCTTAAGGGTATATCTCAGTACCTTTAGTCAGGGATCATAACTATCACAGTCCATTGAAATTATATTACACACCCCGTATTGTCTCCAGGCTCTTTATTTTAATATTCAGTTTAAAACATTGTTATGAAAAGACACATATATGTACTTTTCACCTGGAAAAACATATTTAAGCTTCACAATCAGACCTTAAAACCACTGTTGTATCTTTGAGGGAACAATTACATTGTTTTTACCTTGATGGATGAAAAATGAACCTGAATAGAACTTTTATAACAGTGCAGTGAAACTACATGTCTTCTGAGTTTTATATGCAATTTTAATAGTGGGTGTAAAAAAGTATGATCTTCAACAAACCCTTTAATGTAAGAATTTTGCGTTGTAGCTTTAAGAGCTATTAAACTCTACAGACGTCTGGTTCCCATCACCACCACCTTCAAAGACTGTGACTCCACAAGTTTCTCTAGAGAGAAACGTTTCACATCAAACCACTCGGAATGACTCTACATCTTAATGCTTGAATGATGCCAAAATAATAGAAACATTTGAGGAGCTCCCTTTATGGAGCCTGCTGTATTTTTATGGTACTTTTAGATTGTTTGTACCTCAAGGGATTATGTGTACCTGTGAAGTCTGTTTTTCTGACAGTGTAGGAATTTTCTGGGGATCAGATTCTGTTTCAACATGCACTGTTTCTATTTTCTCAAGTAAAAATGAAAATGATCATGTTGAAATTCCGAATACATGATTGATTTCTTATTAAAAAATAAATGGTTACATGTAAAAATGCAGGTCGTTCATGAAAAATGAAACTTTCTCTTCCGAATTTGCACATGTAAGAATGAAACATTCCCCAAGTGAGAAATCATTTTGAATGTAATAAATCAAAATGTCAAAATGTTATTTTTACTCATGTAAACCGAATTCTCAAATTAAATTCAAAATACCAAAAATCAGTCCCCCTATAAATTCCTAGCAATAAAAGCTGAAATTTCACATTTTAAAATTGAATTTTTACGTCAAATTCAATTTCTTCTTGATTGTGATGGACACTGTTTTGACTGAACAATCTCCTTTTGCCATGCTTGGCATATTTTGACATCAAAACAGATAGAAAAAGTCAGAAATGTGCCCCCAAACCTGCCGATACAGAAAGCAATGAGAATGCAAATTTAATACATTGTTTAACTAATTTATATAATTATGTTAGTACATTTAAATAGCTGTGATATAAAATGAACATTAAAATGACAGTCTGATGGGTTAAAAAAAGACTTTTTATATGTTAGAGTTGTCACTTTAGAACACTTTAGTTGACCACTTGTCACTGACAGAGTCTCATAAATGGGCCAGAGACCACCCGAGGCCCAGAGAGACTGGACCAGAGTTGTAATAGCCAAACAGCTGGGCACAGCAGCTTGTTTCATTCAGTCACCTTCAGTTCAGCGCCAGAACAGGCACCACACACACACACACACACACACGGACAGTGTGGTGGGCACACAGAGAGAAGAGGTCGAACACTACTGTTCAAACATTTGGAACCGTTTTCAACAATATAAAACCTGTTTGTTGTGGAATTGTGTATAATATGATTCTATATGATGACCATATTCTATATCTTTTAAACTATATGTAGGAAGCTGTAAAAACAGACATTTCTTATAATGAACTAAAGAGATGCAGATTTACATGATAATTAACAAAAGCTGTAGCATCGATAATGAACTTTTTTACATAAAATTAATACCCAGAACAAATCTTCAAAAAAGGGTGATCAAATCTAATCAAATAGCTAATAATGTTGTGAACCGAAATTACTATGAATAAAAACCGCAGTTTAACTTTTACTTGTTTAACTTGTAATAATACTTGTTATTGTCAAATAATACTTATTATTGTTAAATACTTTGTGTAGTGACAAATTCATGCTTTTGTATCTAGGTCATTAGATTTCAATATACATTGTATGTGATGTCATTAAATAACAATTATTAATGGCACTGTCACATCAAACCTATTATGATGATTAAATTATTAATTACACCATTTGAAAACGCTCACTGTCCTTTACATTGCGTGAACACTTCATGATGACTGAGCCAAAAGAAATGGTTCAAAGTTACATTTACATTCATGTATTTGGCACCTGGGCAGGGAATTGAACCCCCATATTTACCTTCCAGAGAGCAGCAGCAGCAGCATTTAGACTACACTTGAAATATTTTTCTTAAATTAAGGTTATTCCAGAGGTAGGAGGTTCTGACATGCCATTGGTGACAAGTATCTGGTTTTACACTGTCTAAGCAGGCCTACTGCTCAGAGATTGCACGTTTGATCCCCAGGATCCGTGGCTGGGAAGATCGCATATCTGCCTTCGCTCTCTCTTGATTGGATGGCCCTAACAGAATTGGCAGTTAGGCAGCGTTCAAATGGTGGAGAGTATTCTGCATCTGAACTGTGTCTGTGAGCAGTTTTGCAGAATGGACATGGAGCATTTAATGGGCAGGAAGGTCAATACCACATCATGCTTCACGCTAAATGGAAAAACTCAAGAAACTATCACTTATTGCAGTTCCTTATGGAGAAGATTGAGAGAAAAATTCCAGCAGGTTTACATTATCTTGCTCAGCCCTTGTGAACATTAGCAATGTCCTCGAACACCACAATTAGCAAACAGACAGCATCAGACTTCTACATTAGAAATTGGTAAACTACTCATTTGTTGCCCATATCTCAATTTTTTGTATCAAACTTCAGTGATTACCATGTAGAAGATTGTGCATATTCCACTAGTAAAACTGTCTGGGTTCATTTTATCCACCCTCTTTTTTGATTGGTTACCTCATGAAAAGTGACAAGCATTTCATTTGATTTTTCAGTTCAATCTGTGGTGAAAACAATTCCATGTTGGAATGGGAGTAGCTTGCGGAATCTGCATCCTGCCATAACATTTTGGCTGAAATACGCTCCACCATCTGAACGCAGCCTTAGCATTCTCCTCCAAGCGTGGTTGAGCTGTCCACTGACATTGCATTATCCGCAGTTTGAAAAGATTCAGTGCAGCTTCACTCATCCTGGTGGAAGCACATGCTAGCTTGATGACATGGTGTATTAAGGGGAAACCTAGCTAACGAGTGGAAATGGACAAAACCAGGGAAAAAACAAAACAAAACAAAACAAAAAAAAAAAAAAATCAACAAAAACTGGTTAAATAGAATTGAAAATTGATTTGAATGGGGATTCCAAACTTTGGAACAGTAGTGCACACAAAATACTCCATGCAGTCTGGAGGAGTTTTCGTGTGGATGTGGACCAGCAGAAAGCGTCAGTGGGGTTAAACCCACACACTGGCTCTCCTGTGTGCCCCTGCTAACTCTCCCATTCCTCATCCTCCACCCTGCCGACAGCACATCCATCACACTTAGTGACGCCAATACAACCAACAAAAACCCAAGACTACTCAGTCAGAGTGGAGCGTTTGTGTGTGCTTGGGGGAGGGTTGGGGGGCAGAAGGAGAGTAGTGGATATAATTTGGGTGAGTGTGCGTACATGTGAGTGAGAATCATCTTTGTGTGAGTTACACACCCTCACATACTAGAAACAGAGGCTTAATACAGCAATATGGGCTCGAGTCGAATGTTGACAGACTTGCGACTCGACTCTAGAGGTCTGCACAAGCCTGAATCCAACCTGTACTTGTCGAGTTACAAACTCACAGCTCGTACATGCTACAGTTAACAGATGGATTATCGACACTCTCCTGGCACTTGGTATGTTTCAGTGGATAACATCTCTGTCCTCCAGTGGTAGAGTTTGGCTCAATTCCCGACTCAGGCTACACAGGCTAAAGTATCCTTGGGTTAGACTCCTAATGCTACATTTACCTTTAATATTATCATTCACGTCAAATGCCAGAGATGTACACTGTAATGGTTAACCCCGCTGTGCTAAACTTCCTCTCGCTACTGCTGCTACTGCAGAAATGCTTAACTTCATACTTCAGGCAGGCTTAACCATCAAGGAAACGACCCACTGTGACCAACTCAAAACATCTCTCAAGTCATCCAAAGGGGCACTTTCACCCACTTCTCAAACTCCAGAGCTGCTCTGAATGCACCTAACATTACGAGAATGAGTGAGCAAGTGCAAGAGAGAGACAGCACAAGAGAAACGCATGGGAAAGTGCATAATCTGCTACATTAAAAATGAGAAAAAACAAACCCTAGCCTGACCAGAGCCAAACGTCGCATGTGAAATATCCCAGATATTTTGTTGTACTCTCCTGGACTCTGCTGACCTCTCCTCGACTTGGACTCGAAACTCAAGACCTGCAACGTTTCGGCTTGATACAAACATGAGCAATATGGATTATATTTGGAGCGACAACGTTAAAAGTTTGTTTCCAATGTGTGTGAGTTACTGTCATGCACAATCTTTACAGCAATACTGTCCTCCCTCAGCTTACAACGGCACCAGGTTCAATATGGCTTCGAAAACGAGTCTTTATTGTAGAGAAACTTTGTCTGATGGACAGAATGAAGCGCTACATGCAGTTATTGTGGTATTTAAACTACAGCAGCAAAATGGCTTGCTAGCATGTAGTCTGGACAGCAAGTAATGTAGACAGTCCCATAGCTAAATTAACTAACATGGTCAGCTCATCTAGCCCAAGTTGTAGTAAATTACAGATCACATTCTTTTAAAACTGTCCAAAACTTCAGCTGAATTAGCTCCATGTAGCGCTTCAGTTCTCTATTTATGATGGACGGCCTTTTGGTACCACTTCAGAATAAAAGTACTCTCATGAATAATTTCAATTTTTGTTATTAATTAGGTCATAAATACTTTATGTGGCATTGATAAGCAGTTATAACACATTAATAAAGAGGTAATTAATGTGAGTGACCTGTTATATCTGTTGAATATTAATATCTGATGAGGCTCACAGGTATATATATATATATATATATATACACTGTCTGATGGAGAAGACAAAGATTAGTAACAATAAAATCTGAGCTTTAACAGTAAAGATGATTGTGGGCTTACTATTTGGCAAACAGGTCACTCTTGCCATTCTTAACTGTGAGTTGTAACTGCTTATTAATCATTTTAAGGTGTTTCTGATCCAATAAATAACCATTAATGCTAAGCCATTCATAAACCATAAAGGGTAGTCTTATTCTAAAGGTCTACTTTCTACTTGGAAAGCCTTGTTATTTAAAGCCGTGTCAAACCTGGCAGGTTTATGAACCGGGTTTACTTACAATACAATGCAATTCCTGCAGCAAATAACAAGACTAAGGTTCTTGAACCCCAGAGACTCGAGACTCAACTTGGACTCGGGACACGTGAAAAAACTTGTGATCTCCAATAAACACACTTGAAACTGAAAGATGAAGAGGGACTGCTTTCAAAATCGTACAAAGTAAACAAATTCAAACATATTTTAAGGTGCAAGGGACACTACATCTCTTAAACTGGCAAAAGTCCATCTGGCTGGTTCTACATTTCTGAAGATGAACAAGTGATGCAGGTTACATGGGCCTATACAAGAATTTAGGAGATTTATGATGGACACAAATCTCCCCAAAGAGAAGGATCTCTTGATACTTTTAAAAAATGCTTTAAAGCTCATCTACAGTACTGATGGCCTTTAATTGCGACCACTTTCTGATAACTTAAAGGATACTGTGTGCGTATAGCTATCTGTATGTACAATATATAAAACATCATTATGACTACAACATGTACTGTACAAAACTGGTGCGGCTGAAGCTGCTGCCTGATTGTGGAGGAACCTCTCGTCATCCCGTCACGATCCAGGCGATTGTGGTCGTACTCAAGCCGACGCTAGTTCATCTTTTGGTGCACTGTTGAGAAGGACAGAGGAAGAAAACAATCTCGAGGGAAGAGGAGACAGGACTGAGAAGGCACACAAAACAGGCTACTCGTCTGCTTCGAATCTCACAAATGCACCGAGTCAGTCGTTCAGGGACTCAGAGAGAGGGATAATGACGGGCCCTGTGGCAAAAGAACAGAGGGGTTGCTGACACAAAGAGGCAGCCATCCTGTTACAGCCCATCGTTAGGGGTACTAGAGGAGAGCCTTGGGGCACACCTTATGTGCACATGAACTCAGTATTGATTTAGTAGCAGTCAGAAGTTTGGACACATGTGATTGCAGGGTTTGTTTTTCAGAATCTGAAAAAAAAAAAATTCTGGTCTCAAGGATTATGGGTAAATGCTTGTAATTTGCTCAAACAATGGCAAGATCTCAGCACATGTGGAACTCGATGGCATGTCATGAAGCTGGTTGACGGAACGCAATCAAGACAAACAGGGGCTACTTTACGATGTGAAATAGAAGATCTACGTTAAAAAAAAAAAAAAGAATATCTCCAAAACAGTAACTTTACAGGAGAAGGCAAAGATATGTTCAAATTTAATGCAACGTTATGTAAAGAGATTTTATTCCAAATAATTTTTGAGCATTTCTGTTGGTCCATTTTTTGCACAATGTAAAGGATAATTCAAATAAAGCAGAAAGAAACGAGATACATGTTTATATATAATTTTTTTTAGACAGTGTGATTCTATTTCATATTTCCTATATGAGGAGGTGTGCCCAAACTTTTGAGTGATACTGTAAGTCTCAAACATTCCAATCTCTTGTCCACAACAGTGCCACTTGTGCCTCAAATGCTTCTGAAGTACCGCTGGGTATTCTAGACAGGAAATCAAACAAAAAAAAAAAATCAAAAGCAATGGCTAAGCACACATTCATTGTTTTACACTCAGGTTTTGGTTTCAGAAATATCGTAAATAAAGGAAATAAAGCTATGGTAGAAAAACAACTGTGGACTATCATGAACATGGGATGCCTGTGAGCTGTACCATAGGTCAGTACCGTCAGTCAGCCGGACAGGCCAACAGTGTCCGTGCCCACAAAACCCCTTAACAAACACTTCCAGGTCATGTATGTATATAGACTTAAACAGGTAAATATATGTAACATTGAAGAACATTGTCACACAGTGTTGTATGTGATATCAGAGCTGTCAATAGTGGTCAGTGAATAAATAGCCGATGTCGCCTCCTGTCTCGTCCTGTTCATCAATATGTATGCCTTTGCATGCTGAACTCTACTTGCAGTCACTGGAAATCCTTCTGACATCTCCTTGTCTTGCTTTGGAATTCTGGGTTTCCCATAGGCTGGCCTGCACTGCATTCTGGGAAGGTGATGCGATGATGAGATGTGATGAGGCAGGATTTGATCGTTTCAGATCGTCTCTCACGTCTCATCTTTCTCCACGAGGTGAGAACTGTCTTTTTTCCTTCCTGCCCTTCCAACATCCGTCCATCCCCACAATTTCATAAACTCTGCTCGAGCTGGCTTTCTTGGCCCCTTCGCTTTCTCGATAAATAAATAAGACCCCTCTTGGGCGGAAATCTTTCCACCTCGTCGCTCGCCATGCTTCCAATGGCTTCAAAGTAGAAAAGAAAAATAAAGAAAAAAATACTTCGAAGGGAGACAAAGAGAGAGCGAGAAAGAGAGAGAGAGCGCCAGAGAGGGAGGAAAAAGAGAAAAAGACAGTGAGAGAGAGTGGAAAAAAAGAGACTGCATGAATGTGAGCGAAAATGTCCTCAAACTTTTTTTTTCCCCTCTCTTTTTCTTTGTATATTTCAGCAGGGGGCAAGCACTTTGTATTGTCCCTTTTAAGTATGCATTCATTTAAACTTGCAGTTTTTATATAATTGATACTTTTGACTTACATCCGATAATTCTGCTTGTTTTTTATTTCTCTCTTTCTTTTTTTTTTTTGTACATGGTATTAGCATTAGCTCATGTATCTGTATACGGAGGGGTCGGTGTAGGTTAACCCGTCCTGAGGGGCTGACCCCGTCCCCTACACAGTCTGAAAGGCCTTGCTCTGGCCTGGAATCATGCCACCTGGGGGCATGCCAACTGGAAGATTAGGCTGCCTGAATTTGGGTGTGGCTGGTGGTTCAGGGGTCTTGGGCACCACCTGTGTGTAGGCAGGGGGTGACTGCAGGAAGTCGGGTGGTTGGCCGTTCTCCTTCAGGGCTGCGACGGCTGGGGGTCTCGGGCGGTGGGTACGGGGGGCACTGTTGTGCACCATGGATTGGGTAGAGGAGGCACCGGAACGGGAGCTGCCCGAGCGAGATGACGAGAGCGAGTTGGGCTTCACCAACTTGGCCTTGGGAGCCTCTGCGTCCTCTCTGTGCAAACAAACAAATATACATTATTAGAGTGGTAGGTCTCCAAGGATTTGGAGACAAAGTTGTTGGTGTCAAAAATGTAAATGTTGTTTACTTAATAGCATTCTATAACACTTTATATGACACGTGACACATGGGATTAGGATGCGAGTGTGAGATCTGTATGTGAGCAAATCCAAAAATTGTATTCCAAGTCAATGGAACTGGTCAAGGCCCACGCATAGAGGTGCAACACAGGCTTATCCATAACAGAAAACTGGACAGGCTAAGGTCTAAAACCAGGATAAACAACAACACACAAAACTAGAAGACAAGGACGAGAACCAGGCTAAAATAGTAACCAGACAAAACTAGTTATACCGTCTAGCTTTGCAAAAACCAGAAGAAAAAAACTATATGGTAGACAGGAGGGATTATATGACCATTTATTTTTTATTATTCAACTAGTCATTCAAAAAAGTAGTCAACTAGGCCACTATTAACTATTAACATGTTCCACAAGTCTGTGAAAGGTATTATGTTGGTATCTTGCTAATAGAAGTGGCAGATGTGCATCGCAAAAGAGTTTCTTTTTATTACATTTCAGTGACTTTCAATTTCAGGCACTCTGCCCACTGAGGTACACAGACTATCTGATGTAAACGGCACACTAAAATCATCATAGCTCTCAGAATCTCACCTCTGTCAGAAAATATAAACAGGCTCTCCATTCTTCAATGTACTTGTATTATCAGATTGGAAACAAAACTGTTTATCAAGCTACACACGGATACCAAGCTAATCTTTATAGATGCTTTTCTGAATGAGACAGTCACTGAACCAGCAATCAAAGTTTTCCCTGACTTGCTTGAAGTTGTAGGCAGAAAGTTTGCCAGTTGATTGATAGGAAAAGGTCATTTGACTGACATGCAAAATGATCAGAGACATTGCTTCTCAAAACCAACATGTCCAGGCTTAGCCACTTTGTATTTCAGTGTTGTTTTACACAGCTTCCAGTGGAATTGGTTTCATCTTGTGTTTTATTTCCATACAAATGAAGTACTTCAGGCTTTGTCTTTAGCAGGGGGTCTGATTTCTGTTCTCTCCTGCCCGTTTACTGCAGTGTTTTAACACTGTATATCAGGCTCAGTCTTCAACAAGTCAGCAACTGTCCACAACACTAACTAGTGTATTTATTAGTTGATCAATCTGTGCAACCCCAAGTATCTACACAAAGGCCACTTGTTGCAAAGGTAAAACTTTGAATGATGGTGGCAACAGGTGGATCCAAAGAAGGCATAATAGTTAAATTAGTAGATAAATCACATAATAGGCAATAGGTTAGTGGATTACAGAAATCATTAGATGCAGACCTACATATATACTATATGGCCACAAGCATGTAGAAACCTTACCACCACACCAATATGTGCTTGTTGGACATCCCATTACAAAACCGGGGACATTAGTATGGAGCTGCCCCCTATTTATGGCTGTCCTGCTCTCCTGGAAAGGCTTTCCACAAGATTTTGGAGTGTGTCTGTAAGAATTTGTGCCTTGTGTGGTCAGGCACTAAACTGAATTGAATTCAGACTTATCAGCCAACTGTGTTTGCACACTGTGGAATTAGACCTCCGCATTTAACTCATCCATGCAGTGAAACACCCACATACACGCACACTAGTGAACACTAGGGGGCAGTGAGCACATTTGCCTAGAGAGGTGGGCAACCCTATCCACAGTGCCCAGGTAGCAACCGGGTGTTAAGGTGCCTTGCTCAAGAGCACTTCAGTCATGGACCGTCAGCCAAGGGATCGAACCGGCAATCTTCAGGTCACAGGGCTGGTTCCCTAACCTCCAGCCCATGACTGCCCCCAAACGTTAAATGGGAAGGCCTGGCTTGACACTGACATTCCAGTGTTCAGTGGGGTTGAGTGTGCAGGCCACTAGAGTTCATCCACACCAAGTGCACCAAATTATGTCTTTATGAGCCTAGCTTTGTGTACAAGGGCTCAGTCGTGCTGGAACATGCTGGGTCTTCCCCAAACTGCTGCCACAAAGACAGAAGCATATTTGTCTAAAATATCTGTGTGCTGTAGCATTGACATCACCGTTCACTGGAAGTAAGGAGTCCAAACCCTGAATAACAGCCCCAGCTCATTATGCCTCCTCAAACAAACTTTACTGTTTGCACTATGCATTCCAGTAGGAAGTGTTCTCCTGTCATCCACCCCGATTCATCCATCAGACTGCCAGACAGTGAAGTGTGATTCATCACCTCACAGTACAAGTTTCCACTGCTTCATAGTCCAGTAGTGGCCTGCTTTACATCACTCCAACCAACGCTTGGCTTTGCACATAGCGATCTTAGGCTTGTGATCTTTGGCTGTGAAAACCCATTTCATGAATCTCCCATTGCACAGTTCTTGGGCTGACATTGCTTCCAGAGGCAGTTTGGAACCTAGTAGAGGGAGGCAACAGAGTACAGGTGATTTTTTTTGCATTAATCGCTTTACCACTCAGCAGACTTGTGGCACAGGCGGCACAAGACAGCACCACATATTAAGTTCAGTTCTACTTCCATCGTCTGTCTATGGAGACTGCAAGAATATGTGGGGTTTAATCTTAGACACCTGTTAGCAATGGGTGTGTCTGAAACACCTGAACTCAGCTACTAGAAGAGGTGTCCACATACTTTTGGCCATGCAGTATACCTTCTATGGTGAAATCAGTGAGCATGTTAACCAGGAGCATGCTAACCTGCAGAATGACAACAGAAGTGCTAAGCTTGGTTCATACTGCTAAATCCAGAACAGCCTGTAACTGAGAGTTCCCACTGTGACAACATTCACTATAAACAGGGAATGTGGTCCTTGTGCGTCCCCATCATACTTCTACATGTGCATAAGTTAGCGTCATCACGCTCTCGCACACAGCACTACCACACAGACAGCACTGCAATGTTTTATTCATGTGAACACAGACAGTGAAAGCTGCCGCTACAGGCACGTCTATCAACAGACTGATACATTATGGAAAATGTCCTCAACAACTGGTTAGCTTCGGCTGCCGTAGAAGAGGAAGCCTCAGGACACACACACACACACACACACACACACACACACACACACACACACACACACACACACTTTCAATCTCCATCTCACACACACACACACACACACAAATCTGAGAGCCCTCTGCTGCCAAAAGGTGTGAAAGCTGTTCTCTCACGAAACAATCAATACTGACCTCATGGCAACCATTTTAAACACACACACACACACACACACACACACACACACAAAGCAGTAAAACCCCCAAATCCAGATAAAGTGTCTGAGTGGTTTGTTATTTTCACTCTTGAGAGACATTGAGAGGTTTAAAACCTTGGAGTCTTTCAAGAGTGAGAAAGTCACTTAGATCAAAGAAAAAAAGGTTGAGAGATAGACAGACAGAGAGACAGACAAAGACAAATAAATATTAAGTCTGTAAACAGCAATTATTTCTACACCGATCAGGCATAACATCATGACCACCTCCTTGTTTCTACGCTCACTGTCCATTTTATCAGCTCCACTTACTGTATAGCTGCACTTTGTAGTTCTACAGTTACAGACTGTAGTCCATCTGTTTCTCTGATACTTTGTTAGCCCCCTTTTACCCTGTTCTTCAGTGGTCAGGACCCCCATGGACCCTCACAGAACAGGTACTATTTGGGTGGTGGATCTTTCTCAGCACTGCAGTAACAGTGATATGGTGGAGTCCATTGCACTATGCGCCTCAGCATCTGCTGATCCAGCTCGGTCATTTTATGTGGCCGATCCCTATGTGGCTGAGCTGCTGTCGTGTCCCAATTGCTTCTGCCTTGTTATATTTAGTAGTGAGGAAATTTTATGACTGGACTTGTTGCACAGGTGGCGTCCTATCATGGTACCACGCTGGAATTCACTGAACTCCTGAGAGCGACCCATTCTTTCACTAATGTCTGTAGAAGCAGTTTGGAGGCCTAGGGGCTTGGGTTTATACACCTGTGGCCATGGAAGTGATTGGAACACCTAAATTCAATGATTTGAATAGGTGAGCGAATACTTTTGGCAATACAGTGTGCATGTATGAATGTATGTATCTATGTATGTATGTATCTATCTATTTATTTTTTGTTTGTTGTCTAATTGCTACAATCTGGATAAACAAACAGACAGACAAGTCCAAAGCAAGTAAAACAGAGTAAAGAGAGCATTTGGCCAGAAAAGGCAGAGACAAGAGAGTCAAATCTCAGGTGTCATCACCTGATCTCGTTGGGCGTCTCCTCTTCCTCATACTTCTTTTTCTCCTTCTTGCGGAAGACGAGCCAAATGATGAGGATGATGATGAGGACGCCGAATGACACGCCCACCACAGCACCAGCCACCACGCCTATACCACGCACATCTGCACACAGCCAAAAAGAACATCAGTGGAATTGCAACACATTATCTCACTTCATTTAGCCAAATTATAGCTAATTCTAACTGACCTCATCTAGTAAAGCCTAGCCTTAATGTAAATGGCAATACAAACATTCCAATAAACATTTTCAGTTTAGAATCTGTCTTATGCTGTGCTTACGAGTTTGCATTAAAAAAAAAAAAACGTCATTCTGCACCACATGAAGCCATGCAAACGTTGGCATGGTGCATGGTACTGGCACAAATGGATGGATGTGTACAGTGGTTTTTTTAAGGTGGTAAAATACAGCAGGGCACTCTGTACTCTTTTTGTTGTTTAATACATCACTTGGCATCCATGGAACTAAAAAAAAAAAAAACACCATCCACCGCTGCATTTGACAGCAAAGGTTGGGAAAACTGAATTCCTGACAGTATATTCTGCTTATGGCTGCTGTCTGTGGAATGTTGCCGCTTGTGGTGGTAGAATTTTACATTGTAGCTTTGAAATCAATGGAATTTCTGGTTTGCCATCATCCGTCTACAGCAAACATGTGACCACAGCATTACACTGACGCTTACAACCAAGTAAGTAAGTAAGTAAGAATTTATTTATAAAGCACTCTAAACACAACCTGAGTTGACCCAAGTGCTGTACATAAAATCAATCCCCAGGACACACTGGGTTAAAAACAATAAAATAAATAAAATACAAAATAAAATAACGAAAGTAACATGTAAAAAAAAAAAAAAGCTTAGAAGGAAGAGAGAAAGAAAACTAGCAGCACCTCACTACAGTCTCCTGCTATTCAAATGCAAGTTTGTAAAAGTATGTTTTTAGACCTGATTTAAACACAGAGATAGAAGTGGCTTGGCGAATATCGGGCGGAAGACTGTTCCAAAGTCTCTGAGCATAAACCACAAATGCACGATCACCTTTAAGTTTCAACCGAGTCCTGTGAACAGTCAGCAAGTTCTGAGATGATGATCTAAGAGAACGTTGACAGGTTGAGGGTGTTAGCAGGTCTGTAATATAACCAAGTGTAATCTACCACAGCAGGATATGCTGTAAATTACATTAACCCTTAGAAAGTTTTTCCTTTAGGGTAATTTGTTTGGTATTTCTTGGGTCAATTACAATTATAAAGTATTTACATGTTACAGTCACACAGGCCATATGTTGTTATTTTCAGTAGATCTTGGGCTACTGAGATATGCCATTGCTTGACATGTAAATGCTGATAGAAATGTGATAACTTTAAGAATTTGGGCCATAATTTATACATCGCTGTTGTTGGAAGAAAACCTTGTATCTCCAAAATGGTAACTTTACAAGAGAAGGAAAAAACCTACTTTACTTTCAAAGTAAGTCAATGGAACCAGACGTTTTTTCAAGTAATTTTGGGTAATTTCTTTTAGTCCAATCTTCATGACATTTACACACAACCTAATAGGCAATATGTATTTTCAAGTTATGTCCAAAAATTAAAATGTTTGTAGTTGTCATTAGTAAGTAAAGCTAGCCTAGCTGCATTTCACAGGTCTGTACTTACATATTGCTGTTGTCAGAACAAACCACTTTTGAGTTTTTGACATGATATGAAAAATGCCTGTTGTTCTTTACATTGTGTGTAAATTCCATGATGAACAGACCAAAAGAAATAATTTACTTTACTACTTAGTCTGGTTCCATTGACTTACATTAAAAGTAAATATGTTTTTACCCTTCTCCTGTAAAGTTAGCATTATGGAGACACGAGGTATTTGTGTATTCTTATATATTCATATTGTATACAAACACGCAACAATTATAAAACATGCACATACAGGATAATATTAGCCTATTTGTCCAAATAATACCAATAAACTATGAGGTTTTCAATGTTATGTTAGCACCAACCGAATGCTGTTTTGATCTGTCTGGACTGGTTTTATACTAGTTATTACCTAAAACTGAAGCTTTACAAACTTTAAAGGGGATTTAAAACTTGTAACAAATGTTTGTTTGTATGTCATTTGTGATTTTTTATGTTAGTGATGTTTTGGTCGTGTTGTGCATGTTATGGCAGTGAATTCAAGGATGCTTAAGTACTATTTTTATGTGAAACAACAAATTTGATACCTGTATTTCATTTGACACATTATTTTAAATATACAGAGTATAGAATTTTATTTTCATAAACCTTGTCCCAAGATTTTTTTGTTAGTAATGCTACGAAAATATAAAATGTTATGTAACGTCTGTGTATGGATCTCAGGAAAAGGAAGTCCATCTTTTTTTTTTTTAATAACTTGAACTAAACCTAGCTATATGTG